>NC_069133.1:62797697-63097697 GCF_026914265.1 Mya arenaria | reverse complement strand
ACAGAGGTGCATATTGTGTGAAGTTGTCTATACAGTGGTGCATATTGTGTGAGGTTAAGTTCATACACTGGTGTATATTGTGTGCGGTTTTCCATACAATGGTGCATATTATTTGAGGTGTTCTATACATTGGTGCATATTGTGTGAGTTTTGTTCATACAGTGTTGCATATTGTGTGAGGTTGTTCATTCAGTGGTGCATATTGTGTGAAGTTGTTCATACCGTGGTGCATATTGTGTGAGGTTGTTCATACCGTGATGCATATTGTGTGAGGTTGCTCATACAGTGTAGCATATTGTGTTAGGTTGTTCATACAGTGCTGCATATTAAAATAATTTATGTGCATACAGTTGTTCATATTGTGTGAGGTTGCTCATACAGTGGTGCATATTGTTTAATGTTGTTCATACAGTGGTGCATATGAAGTGAAGTTATGCTCATACGGTGGTTCATATTGTGTGAGGTTGCTAATACAGCGGTGCTTATTGTGTGAGGTCGCTAATACAGTGGTGCATATTATGTGAGGTTATGTTCATACAGTGGTGCATATCTCTGTTCATAGACTGATCAGTGTTCACAGTACAATTCTTAATATTCATTTTAATCTTTATTGCACAACCTGTATCACAGACTGTAGTAGCCATTTTCAATTATACTAACTACGACGGCAGTCTCCGTTTCCTCCATGTGAATAAAGCGGTATCGTTTCGAAGCAAAAACCTGTGGCCTTGCAGTGTTTTTTAACCACTTTTATGGGAATGGTGGCAAGGGCCCTTTGAAAGCGGAAAAAAGTGTTGCTTTGGAAAAAGGGGAAAATACTAACATACTTCATATAATGTTTAACTTGTTTTCAAACCTTTTATTCAACAAATCTTTCAACATTTCAATGAATGAATCTTAATAGCTAGATTTGCTAAATGTTATGAGGTCCCTGCTCCTCTAAAAAATATTTAAAAAATTAAAGGGATTTTTTTTTACCTCCGTAGGGGAAAAATATATCCTTTTTCAGAAGGGGAATGGGACGAATTTCAGACCCAAACTGGCCTGGGGTAAACACTGCCTAGTATCACAAATAAATTGATTTTGCTCTTGAAATTGATTCCATAATTAGCATCAGGTTGCAATTTCAAAAGCTCCCTAAAAAGCATGAAAAAACTATCCACATTTTCCTTAAATCAACTAAATAACATAAATAATTTGAACTTCTTTGAATTATAAACAGCAGGTGCTCAGAAAAGCAATCCCACAATGTGAAGTTAAAAGACAAAACTATACACCTGCAGCATCATAAATAACTATAAGTAAATCTTCATCATTATGGTTCATAATATAATTTTTCCCTTATTTGCATTGTAAATGCAGTTTTTCTATGCTTGTTGTTTTTTCACCTAAGCTTTATTCGCAAGTGCACTTGGGAAAAAGCCATCTGCATGCATGCGGCTATGATAACATATTTTGTGTAACCTTTTAAATTGTTAGTAACATTTTATATTGAAGTTCACATTAGTCCCCTTTTGACTGTAAATACCATCTGTTACATTAGCATTTCTGCCTTGGGTACAAGCTGACAACAACACGAAACATTAATTTGAATTATTTAGAAAGTCCATCTGCTGCACATGTTGTTTATATATTAACCAGTAGTTAATAACCACAATAACCTTAACTGCCTTAAAGTAAATTATTTTTTATTTTGTACATTTAATTTCCATAAATATTGTAAAAAAAATACCACTTTGATTTCAACACAACAACAACAACAACAACACCAACAACTACTACTACCACTACCACAACCAAAAATGCCACCACCACCACAACTACTACTACTACCACTACCACAACCAAAAATGCCACCACCACCACAACTACTACTAATACCACTACCACAACCAAAAATGCCACCACCACCACAACTACTACTACTACTACCACAACCAAAAATGCCACCACCACCACAACTACTACTACCACTACCACAACCAAAAATACCACCACCACCACAACTACTACTACTACTATCACAACCAAAAATGCCACAACCACCACAACTACTACTACTAAAACTACTACCACAACCACCACCACTACCACAACTAATAACACCACAGTTACAACTACTAAAACTACTGTCACAACCACAACTAATAACACCACAGTTACAACTACTAAAACTACTACCACAACCACCACCACTACCACAACTAATAACACCACAGTTACAACTACTAAAACTACTACCACAACCACCACCACTACCACAACAAATAACACCACAGTTACAACTACTAAAACTACTACCACAACCACCACCACTACCACAACTAATAACACCACAGTTACAACTACTAAAACTACTACCACAACCACCACCACTACCACAACTAATAACACCACAGTTACAACTACTAAAACTACTGTCACAACCACAACTAATAACACCACAGTTACAACTACTAAAACTACTGTCACAACCACAACTAATAACACCACAGTTACAACTACTAAAACTACTGCCACAACCACCACCACTACCACAACTAATAACACCACAGTAACAACTACTAAAACTACTACCACAACCACCACCACTACCACAACTAATAACACCACAGTTACAACTACTAAAACTACTGTCACAACCACAACTAATAACACCACAGTTACAACTACTAAAACTACTGCCACAACCACCACCACTACCACAACTAATAACACCACAGTTACAACTACTAAAACTACTGCCACAACCACCACCACTACCACAACTAATAACACCACAGTTACAACTACTAAAACTACTGCCACAACCCCACCACTACCACAACTAATAACACCACAGTTACAACTACTAAAACTACTACCACAACCACCACCACCACTACCACAACTAATAACACCACAGTTACAACTACTAAAACTACTGCCACAACCACAACTAATAACACCACAGTTACAACTACTAAAACTACTGCCACAACCACCACCACTACCACTACTAATAACACCACAGTAACAACTACTAAAACTACTGCCACAACCACAACTAATAACACCACAGTTACAACTACTAAAACTACTACCACAACCACCACCACTACCACAACTAATAACACCACAGTTACAACTACTAAAACTACTGCCACAACCACCACCACTACCACAACTAATAACACCACAGTTACAACTACTAAAACTACTACCACAACCACCACCACCACTACCACAACTAATAACACCACGGTTACAACTACTAAAACTACTGCCACAACCACAACTAATAACACCACAGTTACAACTACTAAAACTACTACCACAACCACCACCACTACCACAACTAATAACACCACAGTTACAACTACTAAAACTACTGCCACAACCACAACTAATAACACCACAGTTACAACTACTAAAACTACTACCACAACCACCACCACTACCACAACTAATAACACCACAGTTACAACTACTAAAACTACTGCCACAACCACAACTACTACAATAACTACTACCACCACCACAACAACCAGTGAACCACCATTTAATACTATAACTACTACCACAGCCACCACAATCATCACTACTATAACTACTACTCTGACCGCAACCACACTACTACCTAAATGACTTTTACTACCAACACCACTACCACTTCAACTAGCACTACCACCACTACTACATTGTCTATTACAAATATTTATTTTCAAGTTAAAATTTCACGATAGTGTTTGCTGGTCATTTTGAATAAAGCTATGTTGCACATCTTGTTGCACCCCATATGATTATGTTTCACTAGCCCATTAGAAATGAACAGCAAACAAACCAGGGTACATGTGGGTCTTATTGTAAATAGGACTAAAGCTGGATATGTAAAAGCAAATTTTGCTGCAATAAGAAATTGTGATCCGAAATTGTGGTGCCTATGGGGTAACACTCAAAGAAGGTCAAAGATACTTTCAAGGTTATTTGCCATTCTTGTTATTCAATGAGTATTTGACATAATGCTTAAACTATCAGCTTCAAATGTGTTGCTTGTTGTGGCTTGTTGATCTTGATATGGCTCATTTAGGCTTTCTGTGGCGTATACATGTCCTCATAAATTGTAATTTGACTTAGCCAAGTGCTCAGATATTTTTTCATGATAAAAAGAACCATTGAACATACTGTTTATGTTCAAGTTCGTTGCATAGACAATTGCACTTATTTCTTGGAAGTAAAAATGTTCATGTTACAACTGCCTACTGTATATCATGTTCAATCTGTCTACTGTATATCATGTTCAATCTGCCTACTGTATATCATGTTCAATCTGTCTACTGTATATCATGTTCAATCTGCCTACTGTATATCATGTTCAATCTGCCTACTGTATATCATGTTCAATCTGCCTACTGTATATCATGTTCAATCTGCCTACTGTATATCATGTTCAATCTGTCTACTGTATATCATGTTCAATCTGCCTACTGTATATCATGTTCAATCTGTCTACTGTATATCATGTTCAATCTGCCTACTGTATATCATGTTACAACTGCCTACTGTATATCATGTTCAATCTGCCTACTGTATATCATGTTCAATCTGCCTACTGTATATCATGTTCAATCTGTCTACTGTATATCATGTTCAATCTGTCTACTGTATATCATGTTCAATCTGTCTACTGTATATCATGTTCAATCTGCCTACTGTATATCATGTTCAATCTGTCTACTGTATATCATGTTCAATCTGTCTACTGTATATCATGTTCAATCTGCCTACTGTATATCATGTTCAATCTGTCTACTGTATATCATGTTCAATCTGTCTACTGTATATCATGTTCAATCTGTCTACTGTATATCATGTTCAATCTGTCTACTGTATATCATGTTCAATCTGCCTACTGTATATCATGTTCAATCTGTCTACTGTATATCATGTTCAATCTGTCTACTGTATATCATGTTCAATCTGTCTACTGTATATCATGTTCAATCTGCCTACTGTATATCATGTTCAATCTGTCTACTGTATATCATGTTCAATCTGTCTACTGTATATCATGTTCAATCTGTCTACTGTATATCATGTTCAATCTGCCTACTGTATATCATGTTCAATCTGTCTACTGTATATCATGTTCAATCTGTCTACTGTATATCATGTTCAATCTGTCTACTGTATATCATGTTCAATCTGTCTACTGTATATCATGTTCAATCTGTCTACTGTATATCATGTTCAATCTGTCTACTGTATATCATGTTCAATCTGTCTACTGTATATCATGTTCAATCTGCCTACTGTATATCATGTTCAATCTGTCTACTGTATATCATGTTCAATCTGTCTACTGTATATCATGTTCAATCTGTCTACTGTATATCATGTTCAATCTGTCTACTGTATATCATGTTCAATCTGCCTACTGTATATCATGTTCAATCTGCCTACTGTATATCATGTTCAATCTGTCTACTGTATATCATGTTCAATCTGTCTACTGTATATCATGTTCAATCTGCCTACTGTATATCATGTTCAATCTGCCTACTGTATATCATGTTCATGTTATGTTAATCCTGCCTACTGTATATCAATACATGATCTTAATAAACCTGCTAACTGTATATCATAATCGTGGTACAACTGTCTACTGTATATCATGTTAATGTTAAACCTGCTTACTTTATATCATGTTGATGTAAAACCTGCCAGCAGTATATCATGTTTTTGTAAAACCTGCCAACAGTATATCATGTTTATGTAAAACCTGTCAACAGTTGATCATGTTCATGTAAGATATGCCTACTGTATATCATGTTCATGTTAAACCTGCCTACTGTATATCAGGTTCATGTTAAATCTGCCTACTGCATATCATGTTAAGGTTTAAATCTGCCAACTGAATATCATGTTCATGTTAAACCTGCTTACTGCATATCATGTCAATGGAAAATCTGCTTACTGCATATCATGTTCATGTTAAACCTGCCTACTGTATATCATGTTAAGGTTTAAACTGCCTACTGTATATCATGTTCATGTTAAATCTGCCTACTGCATGTAATGTTCAGGTTTAAACTGCCTACTGTATATCATGTTCATGTTAAAACTGCCTACTGTATATCAGGTTCATGTTAATCCTACTTACTGTGTGTCATGTTCATGTAAAACCTGCCTACTGTATACCATTTCAATGTTAAATCTGCCTACTGCATATCATGTTCATGTTTAATCTGCCTACTTTATATCATATTCGTGTTACACTTGCCCTACTGTATATCACATTCATGCTAAACATGACTACTGTATATCAGGTTCATGTTTAACATGCCCACTGTATCTCATGTTCATGTTAAACCTACTTACTGTATCTCATGTTCATGTTTAACTTCCTTACTGTATATCATGTTCATATCAAATATGCCTATTGTATATCATGTTCATGTTAAATCTGCCTACTGTATATCATGCTCATGTTAAATCTGCCTACTGAACATCATTTTCATGTGAAACCTGCTGTATATCATTGTGAAACCTGCCTTCTGTAAAGCATGTTAATGTTAAATCTGCCTACTTCATATCATGTTCACTTTAGAACTGCCTACTGTCAGGGGCGTAGCTAGGCCGTTTCGCAGTATACGCACAATTGTAGTTGAAATGGGTGGAATGCCCTTTTGGGGGGTCAGGGGGGCTATGCCCTCCTGGAGCTCTCGGTTTTGTCATAGGTCAGAATGATACTGTATAACAAAATTAATTTATTAGTACAGGAACATCAGCATTTAATAAACGATTTGAACACAACCTACATTTTCAGCCAATGAATTTGCAGATAGGCAGTCATTAAGTAGTAGACTCTATCATTAAGAATTTCAACTTCCGCGCATGTTTAAAGATCCGCCTACTGACAATCATCTGATACTGCTTCAGATTCTGCGTTGACAATGTATCAGCCAATGTGGTAGTATTCTAAGTCGGCAGTTAGATAATATGAAGTGAATCCTTAATGATTAAGTAGGACTCGTTCGCTACGCTCACTCCGCCCATTCTTAATCATTAAGAATTCACTCCATGTCATCTAACTCTTACATATTCAATTCAAAAATGCTATGTTTAAAACGGCTTCGTAGGAAATTCAAAAATGGTTATTGTCTTAAATAATAAAAATGCTTATGAACATTTGTTAAATGGTTTTCCTTAGCTCATTTAACATTTTCAACAGGAAACAAACTTTTATTTCATAGAAAAAAGTCGTTTAAAGTATGCACTGAAGGAAATTGTCAACGATTACTCCACAAAATTACACCCGAAAGAGTTATGCAAAAAGTCGACCCTTCTTCTGGGCGAAGATGTCTATTACCCGTTGTGTTTCGATTTCCCGTTCATGGTAAATGTTAAGCAGTCCAAGACCGGACAAGTGATGACAAATTTAATTTGGGAAAGTGGGGGATATACAAAAAGATCCTTCACATTGTAATGTAATGTTACAGAAGGTATACTCGAGAAAAAGCCAAGGTCAATTTCTGTCGTATTCATAAGTATAAACACAAGCTGCAGTGAGCCATTAACATTTTATCGAGTCGTGAACATTCATGAAGCATATTTTTCACCCGCAGTATATTCAACAATTTTGAGAAATGGATCTTGTCGATATCTGTAGAGAATATTTGTTTATCTGATATTTAAAATCAAAATATATCAATAATACATGTATTAACAATTAAAAAAGACACCTCTATCTTAAATGTGTGCTTTATCGTCCTCTTATGTCAAATGCTACGGGGCAGTACACATTTAATTATGCTTTACAAATAACCTAAACAAAATGTACCACCTTTGGGAGGAAAACTCATAGAAATGTTCCCATTTTGCAGCTAAGATGTTTAATTTATCAGCATTGTCAACGGTTTGAAGATTATCTTTGAACATGTCAAGATGCCGTTTTGTAGACATCGTTCGGTATATTTATATTCAGTATTTATCGACGATTCATTTATGACTGAACAATAAGGGAAACTACTCACCAGGCGTGTATAACTTGTATAACTGGCCCTGTATAGTGCATGGATAAAAAAGGTGTCCCTTCAACTAAACGGTGAATTTTTTTTTTAGATTTTATTGTCTCACATATTGAAAAAAGGCGGTCCGCGAACGGTTTACCCCCCTTACCTTTCAGTTTTTATTGCATTTTTGGTCACAAATATTTTCTGACTTGTGCGACGAATTGTACGCACGGGCGTATTGTGCGTAACGGCAGCTACGCCACTGACTGTATATCATGTTAATGTTTAACTTGCCTACTTCATACAATAATCATGTTAAACTACAAATTATATTGCACACTCTTGTTTATGTCATAGATCTATTGTCCGAGTTCCTCACAGGGTACCACATAACAAGTTGTATGGATGTATGTTCATGTTACCTATTTTTATTGTACGAGTTTTTCACAAGGTACCACAAAACATGCTGAATGTCTGATAAATCTATTGTACCAGTTATTCACTGGGTATGTTCATGTCAAGTAGTTCAGTTGTGTGAGCTATTTTTACACTTAACACACCATTGATTATCTATTATGTGTTCTATTGTATAAAAGCACAATTAATCTATGTTAAAAAGAATAAATGCATGCCATTGTTCATGTAAATGTTTTGTAACGTAAAATAACACAAAAAGTTCATGTTAAACAATGTTCATCATGTCATTGCTCATGTTGTATGTGTTTTATTGTATCAAAGCATGATTAGTTCATGTTAAACAATGCTTAACAAGCTATTGCTCATGTGTTCTATTGTATGAGTCTCTCACTGGGTGAACCAGCAGATGTGCTGGCCGTCATTGCCTCGTGGTTCAACTCTGCATACTCCACCCTGGAAATGAGAATATATGTGTACATAGTAGTTATAACACAGTGCATACAAGTTAAAGGTGATGTAAGAGGGCCATTCGTTATATATATATATATTAGTGTTGTGCCGATGATAATCGACAATTGATCAGAAAGGCCTACGTTGGCAACAATCAATAGTGAAATTTGAACAATCGATAATAGAAACAAGGGATGTAACCACTACCGACTACCAGTAACAATTTTGACATGAAAATATGTTTTGTTTCTGGTTAATGCTAGTAAATGTTGAAATGTCAAGGTGTTACTATGTTAAGTTATCTAGTCGTATTCCTATCAAGTCAGTAAGTCACTACAGTACCTTATAACAAGTTTTATTTGTAATTTAACTATTAAAGGATTGGCTCTAAACTTCTCATGTTTATGGTTTAAAAGTGATTTTTTTAAAAATGTTACCATTTACTTTTTACCATGTAAGAATTTAGTTTTCTCAGTTTTCTGAGGTGTTCTTGTAAAACGTATAGAATTTTCAACTGCTTGTTGTACTTGTTACTGACTGATTATTAAAAAGAAATTGATATCTTTCTTTGTGTTTATTTTACACATGTATACAATACTAAATGTAAGACAAAATTAGAGCCTGTGGACTCATCTCCTGTAAAAGAAACTTGTAAACACTAAAGGATAGTTGTGTTCTGAATAAATAATGTAACCCATACAAAGAAATGTACAAACAATATTGTAAGGGAACATTGTTGCTTAAAACTGATGCATGTACTGTATCTGTATGCCTTAAATATGATGACCAAAGATATTTAAATAATGATTAAATCAATGAATAATCAATCGTTCATTGATCCGTTTCATAAACCAATTATCAATAGTAACTTTTCTATCCGATTTCAAACACTAATATTATATGTATATATCTTCACTAAATCTAACATAATTAAAACAAGTAGCATTTATAAATATCACAGAAATCATTAGAATCTTTCAGGTACATTAATTATGCTTGGTTTAACTATATTTTAACTAGAAATGTGTCCATAGGACACGGATGCCCCCACTTCGATTTTTTGTCACAGAAAATAAGCCATAATGATTATTCAGGATAATCTGCACAAGGGCAAATCCTTTTCAAAAATTAGATCGGATAAGATATTTTTTAAGTATTGTTGGGAAATAAAGGGCCCTAACTCCTAAATGATTAAAGCGATTTCCATGGCTATCGAACTTGATCAAGGTATTATGGTCACAAACATGTGTTAAAAGTTTGGTGAGGATTGGACAAACAGTTTTCAAGAATTAGATCGGAAACAATCTTCGGGACATATTTTTCAAGTCTTTTTTTGCAAATAAAGGGCCGTAACTCCTAAATGACAAAAGCGATTTCCATGGCTATCGAACTTGATCAAGATATTATGGTCACAATCATGTATGTAAAGTTTGGTGAGGATTGGACACATACTTTTCAAGAATTAGATTGGAAACATATATTTTTGAAGTATTTTTGGCAAAAAAGGGCCGTAACTCCTAAATGACTAAAGCGATTTCCATGACTATCGAACTTGATCAAGATATTATGGTCACAAACATGTGTTTAAAGTTTGGTGAGGATTGGACAAACGGTTTTCAAGAATTAGATCGGAAACAATCTTCGGGACGTACGTACGTACAGACAGACAGACAGACGGACAGACGTACGTACGGACAAGGCAACCCTATATGCCGCCACTTTGTGGGGGCATAAAAATGTTGAGGTAGAGAAGGACAGCGTAACCCGACAACGTTGTTTTCATTTGTGCAAAATACCATTATTCAGCTTCAAAATAAATTTAGCTAAATATGTATTGGTATTTAATTTCTAAATAAGACTTTGACAACAGAATTACAGCAGTCTTAACAATATAACCATTGCAAAGTTACATCCACCATGCAGTCCCTGTTGTATGTAGTTTGTTTGCATATTGAGCACAGCATGCAGAGACGACGTCCTTTTTCAGGTTTTTCAATTAGCACTTGGCGGTTGTTGTTTTGTTGATGTATATAAAAAGTTGGAAATGGTATGATAACTTCAAACTGTGACATTTGACAAATATGATAGCTGCATCTATAATGTAATTTTAGAGCACTTGTAAACAGAAAAATTAACAGATTTAACAGATACTGTGAAAGCATTTATATTCGTTGGCATGAATTTTCGTGGTTTTCCAAAATTTTACATTTTCATGGGAACTTGAATTTGTGGTTTTTCATTTTTGAAAAAAAATCTGAAACTGTAATTGTCCTAAATTGTCTGCATAATCTCCACGCGCTGGGTACACGATTTCCGTCTTCTACGTCACACGGTTTATGACACTCACAATAGAGGTACGACATGCCAATTAGTGCAAATATCCATGTCAATTATTGATTTAATCAGAAATTAAGGTCATAAAAGAAGATGTACCCTGATCAAAGATATAGATAGGCAAAGACATTGAATACTGATTAAGAATTTTGCAAACTGTGAAAACACCGAGAAGGTGCATATATTTGAGTGAACAATCAATGTAATCAATTAAATATTTCATTAAAGAAAAAAATCGAGTACCGACACACAACACACACATCCTGTAAATCAGCAGATTTTTATGAACAGCACACGTTACATCACGTGTTTCTGTCATTTGTTTCATAAAAAAATCAATGAATTCATTTTGCTTGTTAAAGGAAGATATAATATATTAACAAAACAATAATAGTAAGATATACTGCGAGTTCTGTATTTACGCTGTATACCGCTGTATACTGCGACCTCTGTAAAGAATAAACTAGAGTATGTACATAACAAGGCAATTGAAATAGTGAATAAAGGGTCTATATTTCATGGGATCTTGAATTCGTGGATCACCCCGACCCCGAAAACCATGAACATTAATGTCCCACGAACATTAATTATTACACAGTATAAGAATTTATCGGAAATAGTGAAGACTGCCTTAAATGGCCTTAATAACTGATACATTCTATAGACAGTTATTAAATGATTGGTATTTGTTAAAATCATTTTATTTAGCACTTAAGACAAATAAAGCACCTATTTTTATACTTTTTGCAAAAAGCCAGGGTTGGCCACTCCCTGAGCCTTTCTTATTTCACAGTTCTCTTTATTATTTATTCAAAACTTTTTATTGTTCTAATACATTACTATTCCTGAGACACTAGGGATACAAAGATCATCGAGTATTGTCCAAAATTGATTGTTTACGAATGAGGTGGACTATTATCAGTTGCATTATCAGGAAATTGATATATCGCTATGTATTCTATTAAAATCAGGAAGATATAGCACAACAACAGTATAAATTAGTTTTGTATTCACTTAAAAACCTCAAGATTATCATTGAAATAAAAATTCTTTTCGCTTTATAAATGTTCTTTCATTGTTAAGTTAACTTGTAAACATTTTATTTCAGTTTGTCGCTCTTGTATACCATTGAAATCTTTACATTTCCATTAACCTTTTATTGCAGTTACATTAATAAAAATTGATGGAAATGGCTTGAACAATTATACCGATGATTTATTAAATTTTAGACCAATTTTACCAGACACACACTCTACATACAAACATTTTGTTCTGAGTGGAATATACTTTTTACACACACTAATATGAAATGTATATCAGAAAGCTCTGTTCTTATTGCGCAGTAAGAATGTGATTGTCTGTTGTCTTATTGCACAGTTAGAGTGTGATTGTCTGTTCTTATTGCACAGTTAGAGTGTGATTGTCTGTTCTTATTGCACAGTTAGAGTGTGATTGTCTGTTCTTATTGCACAGTTAGAGTGTGATTGTCTGTTCTTATTGCACAGTTAGAGTGTGATTGTCTGTTCTTATTGCACAGTTAGAGTGTGATTGTCTGTTCTTATTGCACAGTTAGAGTGTGATTGTCTGTTCTTATTGCACAGTTAGAATGTGATTGTCTGTTCTTATTGCACAGTTAGAGTGTGATTGTCTGTTCTTATTGCACAGTTAGAGTGTGATTGTCTGTTCTTATTGCACAGTTAGAGTGTGATTGTCTGTTCTTATTGCACAGTTAGAATGTGATTGTCTGTTCTTATTGCACAGTTAGAATGTGATTGTCTGTTCTTATTGCACAGTTAGAATGTGATTGTCTATTCTAATTGCACAGTTAGAATGTGATTGTCTGTATTTATTGCACAGTTAGAATGTGATTGTCAGCTGGTGGAGGCTTGACTGGTGGAGGATGGACATAGAGGTTCAGTCAGGTATACAAACAAAACATTTTTGTCTTACCCAGATCCCTGCGCTTGCATGCTTGACTGACTTTGTTTCCTTCCTGATTCCTGTTGTTGCTCAGATGTTGGAACAGATTCTTTATACTCTGTGCTTGTTTGTAGGCCATCTGCAGCCGCTTGTAGAACATCTGTAAGGGAACGCCTTGTCATCTGATGACGCTGACGCCTATCCCGATCTCTGCAATAAACATCCAATTGATTTATTTCTTAAATAACTTGGGAACCTTTCATGGCAACAATGTTAGCTGTTGATGTTCCGAGCTTGTTTGTAAGCCAACTGCAGCTGCTTGTGGAGAATATGTCAATGAACACCTTGACAATTGGTGATGTATTTTCGATCAATGCTTCTGGAAGTGAAAATGAGGTTTTTATCAAATCTCTGATTCCCATGGTTATGCAGATGTTGATGTTTTTAACTTGTTTGTTACCAATCTCAAGTCAGGAAACTCATTTAAATAGCTGATATCAGATAAATAATAATCTTGCATCTGACAGATATGGAAAGGGATATTGGACCTATACTTCTTTGCCCTCCAATATCATGACAGATATAGAAAGGGATATCACACCTATACTTCTTTGCCCTCCAATATCATGACAGATATAGAAAGGGATATCGCACCTATACTTCTTCGCCCTCCAATATCATGACAGATATAGAAAGGGATATCGCACCTATACTTCTTCGCCCTCCAATATCATGACAGATATAGAAAGGGATATCGCACCTATACTTCTTCGCCCTCCAATATCATGAGATATAGAAAGGGATATCGCACCTATACTTCTTCGCCCTCCAATATCATGACAGATATAGAAAGGGATATCGCACCTATACTTCTTCGCCCTCCAATATCATGACAGATATAGAAAGGGATATCGCACCTATACTTCTTCGCCCTCCAATATCATGACAGATATAGAAAGGGATATGGCACCTATACTTCTTCGCCCTCCAATATTATGTCCACTATACCTTGGACCCATATCAGATCTAAATCAGCAAAATATTTGTCCATTCTAATCGGACCAACTAAAGACTTCCAAATATGAAATAAGGTGGCATAGATGTGACTTACCTGGATTTTTATCTCGTTAAAATCACTTAAGTATCTCGATAAAACAACTTGAAGTATTGTTTATATAAACAGTCACTAGCAATTTCATCTTGTAACATGCTGATTTACAATATATTACTTTTTGATGAAGTGAAATAGTAAACAAGAAATTTCTAAATAAATATGTTTACTAATGTTTAACATTAATCCCCTTGAGACGACCCCCTGATATAAATTTAATTTCATGACATCACAACAAGTGTGTATATGGCATTTATGATATACAGGAAAACAGAGAGTTCAATTTGGATACCGACTTTTAATATATATGCAGACTAGAAAACTAGCGGACGTTCATTAATTCGTACATCTTGTTCAATGAAACATGTATATATCTTCTGTATACGTGCACGTACATGCATAGTTCATTTACTAGAATGTGTAATAAATGGCATCATTTGGTTTTTTATGTCCCATGTACATGTTTACAACAATCTGGAACATGGCAGCCTTAGTCAACTGGGAGCCCGTTTAATGTTGCTCACAGAAGATGGTTATTTTTGTTGGTGCTGAGGTGGGGGATCAATACTGCGACCATTTGATTGATAGGCAAGACTGTCTTACCACAAGACCATGGATCCACACACATATTTAAACAAAAGGGAAGAGTAGAAGCTACCAATGAGAAGTAAGTGATAATAATCAACCAATGAAATTCAAATGAAAGTATTAAATTAATAGAAAAATAGTCCAAAAGTAAAGTTTAAGCAATCAGATCAAGATCTTAGTAAATTGTGGTGATAATAATAAAAATGAGGAAACAGTTAATATCTAAATTGCAATTAGAATTTCTCAGAATAGAACATGCAAAAACTGAATATGAAATGAAATACCTTAAATAAATTAAATAATAAAAGAAAAACACACAGTTGTCATTGGAAACAAAAGCGGATGTCTCCCACGTCATCATGCTTGTCTCATTCTGTTCCACGCCATTTGACATTGGGAGATATGGTGTGGTTTGTGGGTGTTTTTGTCAATGAGGTAGACATTTTACTCAAGTTTGATGAAAATCCTTCTGGGGGTTTCGGAGATACAGAGTGGGTGTGAACTCAATGACTTGAACCTTGAACTGTATCCTTGACCTTGAGCTATCACTCCTGTAATCTGGGTTCTGCACGTTGTCTCAATGTGTGAGCATTTGACCATGAGTCTCATGAAAATGCTTCAAAGGGTTTCCGAAAACAGAGCAGACACGAAATCTACGACTCAAACCTTTCTCCTTGAACATTGACCTTCACCCTGACCCAGTGCATCCGTCATGTTGTTTCTATACAATGTCTTGATGTGGTAAGCATTTGAAGTTTCATGAAAATCCTTCCAAGTTTGTGTTCTTATTTATTACATGTAGTTCCCTGTAAGGAACATGTAATTCCTTGTAAAGTACATGCAAGTCCCTGTTAAGACAGGCTGTGAAAGAATTCAGGAGCACAAAACATTCTAGCCATTAGAACCAGCAAAATCCTAGACCTAAAAGATAACAACTGCAGACCATATTTTACCTGGAGATTGAAGGTGACTACATGTAGATAACAGTAACGTCAAACTTGTTCACTTGAACTCAAAGGGACCGGCGAAAATACCACGAGCCTCGGAAAATTCGAGCCAAGCGGGAATGTTTACCTAAAGTTTCAAGAAATTGGTCCTGTACATCTAGTTTTAACCAACAACGATTTCAAGCCAAGCGATTTCGAGCCAAAGGGTTTCGACAGTATTAGCCTATTTCTTATGTTACCTATAAGGATCTGGAGTTAATTCATCATTGCAATTCTTCAACGTCCAAGAGAGATTCTGCAGACACCTGACCTGTGGCAATATCTGCAGACAATTTAGAAGCTGATCTCATTCATATATCAAACCAATTTAAACAAGAACGCCAAAGGACCTGTATCGCTCACCTGAGAAGCATACCCCATATTCACTTGACCCCAAATTCATAAATACAAACAATCTGACCAAATTCCAAGAAAATTGGGTAAAAAGTGGGAAAATATAAGGCCAAAATAATATACACAGCTTCAGACAGGAAGGTGGCTAGAGATACAGACACACCCTTAATATCAGTTTTAAAATGCATTGCCTTTACAAAACTGATGAGAAATGGTCTGGCAGAGGCCCTTTGAATTCTTAGCTGGCGAGTTAAAAAAACTGGCCTAGCTACGTCTTGACAGATATAGCAAGGGGAACCTGTATTCCACATTTTCACTGGCTTACAAACCTAACTCCATACAAAAATAATGAGCTAATTGGATTTGAGGACTGATTTCACTTCAATGGGCTACTGAAACACATCAGGGATACTCTGGGTAATGTCTTTGATAGCAATGTGTTTTTAACATTAATTTCCATCTAGACTGGCCAGTGTTTTTGTTGTTCTGTCAAAACCTATTATCAACAATACCTCCATTTCTAAAAAAAAATCATAAATATATGGTGCCAAATGTGGAGTGCGAATAACCATATCTTTTCACTAAGTGAGCATTTTGTGACCAGGTGAGCTACTAAAAGCAACAATAAGACATTAGTGATAGCAACGCAATTTGTGATTAATGTATACAAATCCTATTATGTGCACCGCCAGTATCTCCCTTATGCAGTTTCAGCAATAGCCTTGCACATCTTGATTTACTATTATGGAAATGAAGCAATCTAGCGGCATCATGAGACAGAAAAGCAATCTTGTTGAGTGTCTATTGTTCTTGATGACTGCTTGAATGGACCGACCATCACCCTTTTCTACGCATTTCTTGTCCGATTTCTGTACCATCTAGATATAGGCCATGGCTCACACGCTTGAAATTGAACTCTAAATGAAACTGGGACTTCTTAACAATATTGCATTTCTAACTTAATGCTGCTCTCTCACAGATTGATAGTTTTGACAACTTTTTTGTCTTTGAATGAGCTAATTTTTGCATATTAAATGTCTGGAAACCAGTGATATAAGACTGCTGAAACAATATCAAATAACAGTTTATCCAATTTATGTCCAAAAATAGATGTTTTATGGCTAAAAGCGTAACTAACACTTTACGAAATATGTTCAGCAGTTTACCAAATGAATGAGATATTGTTGTGGGTTATCTAATATGACTGAATGAAAAGCATTCATGCCAAAATAAGCCGATTCTGAGACAAAAAAAGTGTCAAAACTTACTCCCTTTAAAACCTTTAATTCAAACACCCTTTATCACTGTTTCAAATTTATTTTTAGGTCCCGACATTATTATTTTTTTGTTTAATTAAAACTTTCATCAATTATCCGAAATGGCTATTTCAAAATTAAAATTATGTCATGATTTGGTATTTCCCAACTATTTAGCAGTCTTTGTTTCAAACTCGGTCATCTCGTAGTTTTCACACCATAGAACACAGGCATCACTTTGAGGTGATAATGAAGCAATTAAGCACTTGTTAAAGATCATTGAGCAAGCGTTAGTAACAAACATAGATGTCAGATAATGAGCGATTTATTTTGGGTGGTGTAGTTTGTATATAATCACTGATTTACACAATCTGAATATATTAGTTGTGGATCCCAGGTCTAGTCGTTACACACTGTCAATCCAGGGGTCAAGTGTGTGATTCCCTGCTGCACAACATAAAAGAACTACCGGTACTTATCGTCTTCAAGGAAAAGGGATGTTAAATGGAAGTCCTGGTTATAGTGCTTTAACACTGCTGCACATTAATGAACTTCTTATCGTCTTCAAGGAAGAGGGATGTTAAAGAAAGTCCCGTGTTATAGTGCTTTAAAGCTGCACTCTCACAGATATACCATTTTTACAACTTTTTTTATTTTTTGTCTTGGAAAGAGCAAATTTTTGCATAAATATCGGCAAACCAATGATACAAGTTTGCCGACAAAAAATCAGATCGTAGATGTTCATATTTCCGATCGAAAATTTATGTTTTATGGCTAAAACCGTTACTAACGGTTTAAGAAAAATGCATAAAAGATCATTTTTTAACTTAAATATTCAAATCTACGATCTCTTTTTTCGTCAGCAGTCTTATATATAACTGGTTTCCATGGATTCTCACAAATTGTCTCGTTCCAAGACAAAAAATAAAAAAGTTGTCAAAACGTTCAATCTGTGAGAGTGCATCTTTAACGCTGGTTCACATCAAAGAACTTCTTATCGTCTTCAAGGAAGAGGGATGTTAAATGGAAGACCTGTGTTATAGTGCTTTAACACTGGTGCACAATAAAGAACTACTTATCGACTTCATTGAGGACGGATGTTAAATGGAAGTCCTGTGTTATAGTGCTTACACTGGTGCTCTTAAAGAACTAGGGTAGCTCTAACCAGGGTTATATCCTCCGCTGGGGTGAAAGATTCCTCGGAATTCTGATCCTTTTGGTATCGGAGGATAAAAAAACAGGATTTTTTTTTTAAGGAAATTTTACAACAGGCAGTAGTGAGAAAATGGTACCAACCTAATGTAAATAAACACCTAAACATGAGAGAAAATGACTTCATGAATTAAAATGAATATTATTATATATATATATATATATATATATATATTATACAATGATATAACAGTGTCTCTTAAAAATATATTGACTTATATAATACTTCTTTCTGTTTAAGTTCTGTATATACAAAAAGATAAAGATTTTCATAGCAATAAATATAGGTAAATACATTTTTTCGTACGAAATTATTCTGCTATAAAAATCCCCCTGAATACTCAGCTTTTCTGAACAAATCCCCTAGAATGGTCTCCAGAAATATCGCATGTATGCCCATAGTTTTGTAAAAAGTGTCCAGAAATTGCATTCCAGTAGATTTTGAAATGATTCAATAAAAAACATTTGCAATATTTTGTTCAATACCTTTATGCTTTTTTTACATATTTTAAGAGCGTTAATGAATTAAGTTTAGAAAAATGCTATGTTCCCTCAACATCTATTCTTTATATTAATAACATTGATTTTTCTTACTCTATTATAAGGATAAAATGCTGATTATTGTAGAAAATCGATATTTACGAAAGAGGTCCCAATTGCATAACCTTGGAATTATTAATCACTTTTTGGCTGTATTCTCTAAAACTGAACAATGAGGTAGAACAGTAGTACAAATTATTTTATTAAAAAGGTAGCTAAAACACTCGGGCATAACATTGAAAAGCAACTTCTAAAAAACCAAAATACAGCAGAAGAATTGCGTTCATCGCACTGTACATTTACCGGTATAAACATTTAAACCAAGCTGGTTAACTTACGTTAATTCTAATTGTTTTCATGACATTTCAATGAAATTTTAATTTTGTTAATGTCAGATGATTGATAATAATTTAAGACCAATTTTCCATCCCTAAAATTTAACCCCTGAGAAAAATGGTAGTATAATTCAACTCCAAATGGACAAAAGGGAGACAAGCCAATCTTAAACTTACGTTTAGCTGTAAAGCATATTTACACATGGAAGTGATGTTACATGTCATATTGTCATAAGGTCACATTTTCACCGTTCTTTACCATCATTCACGGTTATTTAATACAATATAACTCAATACTTCAAATCTTGATCAGAGAGTAAAAATTGACCCAAGACAACCACTTTTCTGACAGGATTAGCACAGACAATTGGCTAGGGAATCTGCCAGCTCACAAAAAAAATACACTGGGCCTTCACAGTAATTTCATATTTTTTTGACCAAGTACAAACCAAAAATAAATACAAAACTGCTTTACCGATAAATAAAACAATCTCTTCATGTAAATAGCAGTCAATACTGCTAAGTGTGACATCATTGGATGTTTTAGAATCTAGTCTCCGACCTCTCTACTGTAATTGGTTAATTAAGTACATTGTACATACAGAAAAGCCAGTCTCCATTGACAGTTTGATTATCTGATGTGTAAGAATATTGTCAGCACTTAACTTTATGAACGATTAATGAATAACAACATAATTTTAAATAAAATCAACCTTTTCCGTAAAACTGATTTTAGTATGACCAAAAATTCTGCCACACATTTTTGTGATGTAAAATTTGTAGGCGGTGCTTCAGAGTCATTTCCCCAATAGAAATAGTAAAGCTTGACAATGTATGGCTTCAAACAGACAATACATAGCTTCTAAATTATTGTAAGAAAAAAATGCAGAACACCCTGTTTTGGTGGTAGATGCTTGTCACCTGATAAAAAAAGTTTTAATATTGAATGCTGCACAATGATCTCATACATTGAAACATACTCGTTGAACAGTCCTAAACCACAGGCAAGTGGTGAACGAGCTCATTTCCTCTGCCTCAGATAGGCAGTCATAAGCTATGGCTTTATGAAAATATATGATAAAAATATTGACCAGTCGCCAAAGCAATTTACTGCAACTTTAGGCCATAAGGGGAGGTTTTTTAGTTGATCCATTAAGCAATGCAGTCAGGTGCTTTTATTTATTTATAAAATATAATACTGTAATTGGTTTACCCGTTGATTGCTAATTGGTAACTGGTCAATTGCCTGCTTGTTCATAAGTAATATATGAAATAAATTTAAAATATTTACAATTAAAGAAATGCATCAAATCAACTGCATGTTTGTAAATGAAAGTATGTTTCCTATTTAATTTTAGTCTAGTTTAATGAGCCTTGACCAAGGTCGTATAGACACAAAACAAATATGACAAGGACACGACCCTTACCTGCACATCAGTGAACTAGTTTGAGCCTGGGCCAAGGTCGTATAGACACAAGGGCCAAGGTCATATAGACCAGAGATAAATATGGCAAAAAACACAACCGTAACATAAACATCAGTGAACTACCGGTAGTTTTTATTCAAAACTGAAAAAAGTAGACCCACTTTTTCCTAGTGATATTGCATTGGCCAATGCGTGCCCCATTTCTGCTTTATGAAATCACTTGATGATAAATGACATTTATTTTTTGGCTTGAAAATCTTTGAAACCTTTGCAAAGTGCCTGGAGCGCTGGAGGTTGCATGTCCCGTCCGTCTGTACCTCTGTTCCCCGTCCATGTTTAATGAGGCCGTCCTGTACTCTCGATCTGCACGAGCTGACAACAGGGGTGTGTCCCGATTCCTGGACAGGTGGCGGAGATTCAGAGAGGCACGACGTATCGAGTTGTACTGAAGCAACTGGGTCCTGGTAACACAGGTAATTGCTAAATGAATTTGTATACATAAATGATACATTGCTGTAGTATCTGGCCCTTTCCTAGGCATTTTTTAATCAAGTACCGCTATTTATGCACCTAAATTGGGGGAAATTTATGATTATTTAATTTAGGAATGAAATTTCCAGAGTTAACTTAATGATGGGAGTAAACAATTCTAGTTGTCACTCAACTTTTCAAATGACCAATTAAGATATCATATTTTCTGCATATTTTTAATGAATTTTCTCTTTGGGAACCTGTCAGAATATCTGACCTGTGGGTACAATGGTAGCCTAGAAAAAAGACTAGATAATGTATTAATTATGCTCATTGAGGGCACTACAAAACTCATTTACAAGCCAGAAACAAAGTGAGAAGGCTTTTTCTTTGGTTGATGATGTGCTGTCTACATGTGCCATGGGTATAACATGACCATTTCGGGATCTATCACTGCATTGATCAATCTTATAGGTGCCTTTGTCCTAGAGGAAGAATTTTCACGGTAAGGGTGGCGGGGCCCTTTTTTAGGGGAAAATAGCCTTGTTTTGGCAAAAAGGGGAAAACACTTACATGGTTCATATAATGTTCAACTTGTTTCCAACCTTTTATTCAATAAATTATAGAAATATTATACATAATATATAATATGGCTCTATATTACTATATATGCTAATTTTTTAAAGATCTATGGCCCTTTAAAAAAAAGAGAAATATATATAAAAATTATAAAAAAAATTAAAGGTGATTTTTTTACCTCGGTAGGGAAAAAAATTATACTTTTACAGGAGGGGAGTGGGGCTAAATGGGGCAGGAATTTGGCCTAAAATGTCCAGATTGTGGCTCTTATTTGTATTTCTTTAAATTTTCACAAAAATTATAGATACTTACTCATCTGTCAGAATATCACTTTTCTTCCTGGAAATAAATATAAATATGTATGTGAACATGATCTCTGCCATTACTTTGTACATGTATATTATTCGTGTCGAAAACCTCTATAAAGAGGATGTAGCAAATAGATTTTCCAATAATATTTCATATATTTCATCAAACATGACTTTTCTATAATCACCTTGATTAGGGATTGATACCAGGGTTATTGGAATCAATGTAAAAATAAAAATTGTAACACACTATCATTAATTGATTCATACCAGTACCACCATACAGTATCTCAATCTGACTTACAGACCTTGGTTCAATATATTGAACGCTCAGTCTTAGGCCAAGAAAAACTAATCAGTCTTAGGCCAAGAAAAACTAATCATCAGTTTCTATGGCCTACTTAAAAGAATCAGTTGTATTTTTTTCTTTCAACACTGTAGCCATTTATGCACTTCAAATGTGTGAAAAATGAAATAAGTTGTTGAACAAAATAATACTAACAGATTTTAATATTACAATGCAAACATTTTCTTGAAAACATTTCTTCTCAAAACTTTCTATTTAAGCCTCTCAAAGAAGTGGAGCAAAGATTATGGATGTGAATGATGATGTGCTGAAGAAACTAATAATTTTTATTGTCGTATCTATTGAGCAGACATTTCTAAGTACTCAGTACCTTTTACATGTATTACAGCACATGAGAATGCTTGTAATGAATACAATAGTGAAGAGGACGGCCCCAGGGATGACCACGATGTAGACAAACTCCCAGAACATGTCTCGACATCGCCCATCCAGATCACAATCCATCTCAGAATATGTACTGTACTCCATTTCTTTCTGTGTTACTGGAAAAAATCATTTATTATTATTATTATTATTATTATTTACCAGACTTCTCAAGCACTTTTTTCATGTACATTAACACGTTCAAAAGTACTGTACAGAATTACTAGAATGTTACAATATTTAAAAAGATAAAAATAAAAATATTTAAAAAATTAAAACATCAATATTACTCAAGTCACAGATTAAATTCAAATGTAAAATAAGAGTTAAAAAGACACACATAAAAATAAGATACAGATAAGACTCAAGACTCTAAAGCGACAAGGTTATCCAAATAATTAGTCCAGATAAAACTTCTTAAAAAAGTGAGTTTTAAGTGCTCTTTTAAACACTGGCAGAGTTTCACAGCTTCTAAGTGTTCTAGGTAGGGCATTCCAGAGTTTAGGGGCTGCCGTCATGAATGCACGATCACCATAAGTCACAGTCCTACTACGCGGTACAACCAGTGTTAAACAATCATTTTGGGACCTAAGTTGTCTGGATGGGATATAAATGTCTAGCATGTTGCGTATGTAAGTAGGGGCCTGTCCGTGAAGCGCTTTAAACACAGTAGTGAGGATTTTGTACTCAACTCGGATGTGCACCGGAAGCCAATGTAGTTCCTTTAACACAGGGGTTATGTGGCTGTTACGTGGTGTCCTGGTGATAACCCGAGCAGCCGTATTTTGAACATTTTGGAGTTTATTGAGAACGTACTTTGGAGATCCACAAAGCAGCGAATTACAATAATCCAGCCTTGATGTCACTAACGTGTTTATCAGGGTTCTGGTTGAGTCAACGGTCAGGTATTTCCGGATTTGACCTATTTGTCGAATTTGCATGAAGCATGAGTGAGAGACAGAGTTTACATGTTGTTCCATGTGTAAGTGAGAATCTAGTACGGCACCAAGGTTTCGAACTGTTGTCGATGGTTTTATAACAGAATCACCTACTCGTATAGTGAGGTCTTCAACTTTACTACGTTTTGGTACAAAGACAATCATTTCAGTTTTGTCAGCATTGAGTTTTAGAAAGTTATTGTTCATCCACAGTACGATGTCATTTAGGCACGATTCAATCCGTTGCAGAGTCTCATTGCGTGAAACAGCTTCCTTTGGTTTAAACGCCATGTACAATTGCGAATCGTCAGCATAGAAATGATATTGAAGTTCATGCTTCCGACAAATCGCACCCACAGGTTTGGTGTACATGATGTTATTCTTGGGGCCAAGAACAGACCCTTGTGGCACAGAAAATGTCAAACATACAGATTTTGACAGTTCTCCATCGATACAGACTGTTTGATGACGCTCGGATAGATACGATTTCATCCATTGTAGAGGTTTGCCTACTATGCCAAAGTGTTGTTCAAGTCGGCAAAGCAGGGTGCTGTGGTCAATCGTATCAAAAGCAGCAGATAAGTCCAACATGACTAGCACCGTAGCCTCATTCTGATCAAGTGAGCGGAGGATGTCATTTTGTACACATAATAAAGCAGATTCTGTTGAATGAAATTGCTTATAAGCAGACTGGCGTTCTTCATGAAGGTTATGTGCAGATAGGTGTCTTTCAAGTTGGGAATCGACAGCTTTCTCGAGAACCTTTGACAAAAACGGTAAATTCGATACAGGCCGGTAGTTTTTCAGTACCTCTTGATCTAATCCTGTCTTCTTGATTAAAGGTCTTACTCTTGAGCTTTTAAAAGCTGGTGGTACATATGCCCTTTCAAGTGAAGTGTTAATGATTTTGGTGATCAATGGTAATAGTTCACCTAAACAATCTTTCAACAGCCATGTTGGAATGGGGTCTAGTTCACAGGATTTGTTAGGAGAATTGCGAATAATCTTTGAGATGTCCATATCAGAGACTACTGAAAAGTTTGAAAATTGCTCTTCATTAAAAGGTGCTTCAGGAACAACAGTGTCTATTTGTTGGTGAGACTTGGTCCAGGCTATATCACTACGTATGCATTCAACCTTATCTACAAAGAAGTCACTAAAGTCTTGTGCTAGAACTTTTGCAGATTTACCAGATGGCAGCACTGCATCTTTGGTATTACCCATCAAATGTTGGGTTACTTTGGTAAGGCCTTTCATGTCATGACCGCAAGACTCTACTTTCTCACTGTAGTAATTGACTTTGGACACATTTAGAAGCTTGTTAGTTACAGCACATTGGTTTCTGTAGATTGCGTGATCTATTGTCAATCCAGTCAACCGCCACTTTCGCTCTAACTGACGTCTTAAATGTTTAGCATCATGAAGTTCTTGGGAATACCACGGATTCATTGGTCTTAGTACAACGGTCTTGGACTTAAGAGGCGCATGTTTGTCAAGAAGGGAATAGAGACCATCGTTGTAAGCATCAACTAGTTCATCAACATTGAGACTATCGTTTACACTATTTAAAATATCTGATTCCAAAATATCGGTTTTAAACTCATCAACATCTATAGACTTTAGCTTTCTGTAAGTCACAGTTTTGCGTACTGGTGGTGGTTTGGACGCACTAGCATTGAAAACCACAGCAAAGTGATCACGAGATGTATTGCCGTTGTTGTCCGGGAGTCCGGGATCAGATATTTCTACATTTGATACCGTTGTGCCTGTATCTCTGGTAATAAGCACATCTAGTATGTGGCCTGCTACATGAGTAGGCTCAGTGACGTGCTGTCTCATACCACACGCTTCCAAAACGCTGTTGAATTTTGACGTGTTAGGGTTTGACCGATTGTCCAGGTGAAAATTAACATCTTAAAGCTGCACTCTCACAGATTTACCATTTTTATAACTTTTTAATTTTTTGTCTTGGAAAGAGCAATTTTTATGTATATATCTGCAAACCAATGATATAAGATTGCTGACAAAAAATCAGATCGTAGATTTTAATATTTCCGTACGAAAATGGTTGATTTAATTGGCCTAAGCCTTTACTTACGGTTTAAGAAAAATATAAAAATCTTTGGTCTATTTTTCGTCAGCAGTCTTACTTAAATGGTTTCCATGGATTTTCGCAAAAATTGGCTAGTTCCAAGACAAAAAATAAAAAAGTTGTCAAAACGTTCAATCTGTGAGAGTGCAGCTTTAAGCTATAACAGTTAAGTCCCAATATCATACTTCAAGTCTTTTGCATACAAAATCCTGAGGGTGTCCAGAGTACTCCATAAAAGCTCTCGACTTACATGTACTACTTACCAAATAAGGCGAATTCTGACTCCCATCAACATGAGTGTAAACACCCTGCCCCTTGCGTACCGAATACCTGAATCCTGCATAACTAAATATTTTTTTTGAGTTTGTATAAGAGTATTAGAGTAGGCCTTAAGACAACAAATGTTTGAATATTTGTACTTAAGTTGGCCTATGCTCTGACAAGTCAAGGAGACTGAGTCAAGGAGTGTGGTACATGTGTGTGATAGAAACCCAGAGTTGGTTTAAGCTTCAATCTAATAATACAATGAGGCCTTAATGAACATGATAACCAGTAATTTGCTATTCAATCATTTTCTTATCATTGGTTCCAAATATGAGGCAATAAAGCCTGAGGAAAATTAGGTATAAAAGCTATCCATATAAGTTCAATTTTGCAAATTAAACATAAGGTGGGCACATTACACTATATTTACACCTCAACTTTCATTCCTTAAATGAACTGCCTTTCGGCAATTGTGTTCATCTTCGGTTATATTCGGATCGTAATTCATTGCATAACAATATACATGAAAGCTATTGATCTTGTTATTGGTTGTATTGTGTCTGCAAGTCCCGTAAAATATAGATCAACATTTTTAAAAGTGTTAGTTTATTATATATATTAAATATATTGGTACCAGAAGTGTTTCAATTTTACGTTTTAATGTGATTTCAAGTGGTTGATCTTTTCCCGCGTTATTGTGACGTCATTTGAAAAAAAATGTTTCCGGTTATAGTCAGGACGTTCTATTTACAGAATGGGTAAGAACGGATTACTGAAAGGTTTTCTTAAATGAAATGAAGTATTTTTTTAACAATTCTTGAATGAAATAATGAACTATTGGTGTAAATATAAGGAATGAATTGCGGGGTTGATGTCATTATCGGGGATATGAACGCAATTGGGTTGGTCAAAGTACGTGTGGAGTCCTTCGGACTCCACACACATTGACCAACCCAATTGCGTTCATACCCGGATAATGACATCAACCCCGCTATTCATTCCTTAAATGGCACACAAAGTTCTCAAAAAAATCATGCATCTGTGGCGCTTAAATACATGACAACTTTCATTTTATATCCTTTTAATTTAAAGCACAAAATAAAAAGACAAATTGGTTGTTTCCAGTTAAAATGGCAAGGAATTTCACCCCATCCAGTGATTGGTATGAAAAGTAGTTGTAACACTTGTGGCTACTTGTGAATACAGCTTTTTATGTACACGCTACATATTGCGATGTTACACTGAAAGTTTAACACAAAGGTTGAGAATGAGAAGGTGTCATTTTTCAGCTGTTATTGTACAAATTAATTATTTCGCTCAAATGTCTTTCTTCCAAAATTTATAAACAACAATAAAAATTCCATTCATATAATGAGATAAATTCACATAATAAAAGTTACCAAGTGATAATGAGCTCAATTGGAAGCTTACCACGTAATTATAAACTTGATCCAATTTCCAAAAACTTGGCTAACTTTCAGCTTCAGCATCCCATTTTCGGTCAAAATCGTGAAATGTCGTGATAAGCCGGAATAATCCGAGAAGATATTGTCGTTTGTGAAGCCAATCAAAGAACGGTAAAACTAATCGTTAAATTCCGGTCATAAAACGAAAGTACAGTGGATGTCTTCCGAAAAATCCGAAATGTGAAATGTTAAGTCACGTGACGTACCAGGAGCGGAAACTTCAAAACAGGGGAGTCCGTTCAGGAAAGTAGGTGAGAATGATTTGATTTCAAGAATTTAAATTTGAAAATTAACAATAAACGAAATAATATAAACTGTATCTTTTTTCACAAGTGTTAAATTCGATATGACTGAACTCTTTGGATGATAGAAAGCAAAATACATTTTGTATCGCGAAAATATATGTCTTATTTTAAAATTGATTGTTTTTTTGCCGTTTTAGGGCCACAATGGGCGACCGGACAAGGATAAAAGAGGTTTTTACTCAATGCCAAACAGGTCTTCAGGGCCATGGAAAGCTCATGAAGACTTTAAGCAAAGTTTATGAGAAGGTATATTACGTTTGATCAATTTTTCAACGAATGTTTTGACAGGTGTGATGAATCCATAACACTAGCACTGCATCTAACCAACTTAACTAATTTGAGCTGCAGCAGCAGGCACTAACAGACAAACTTTACACCTCCCATGATAACCCAAGTTCATACCTTTGCTTCTGACACAAGTATACTCAGTGTTCTCAATAAGAACCGGCTGCCGGCCAAAATGGACGGTTCAAATGGCAATAGGGCTGGTTCAAATTTGGAAAACGAAATGAATTTTCAGTAGAATAAGTAGAAGCTGCTCAGTTACTTTACTATTTGAGAGAGTTCAACCGAAACATATTGAGAACCCTGTATACTGTATATTAAATCTCACAGGCTGCTGTTTGTGTTGACAGTGGCTAAAGACCTTCAGCGAACATGTTATATATAACCCTTTAGGACATGTTCGCTGAAGAAAACATTGAATCTAAACTCAACCAGAATTCGTGACATTTTTATGTCACACTGTTATTTCACTTTTGTGCATAAATTAATGCATTGTACTGACAAAATAACTATATTTTCAGGTAAATAAAGTCAAATGTAGTTCATAAACACATGTTCAAAACCCCAAAACACTGAATAGATAGTTGTTTTATTTATATAACAAAACTCATTATACACACTTAACTAGGTCATAGTTGTGGTCAAATTTAATCATGTGATAATAAGATTTTCAGAAAATACCCATGTGACCGACATTTGACCTCACAAATGTAGTGTTTATTTTACTGTTATTTATCTATTTTGAAAAAAGAAATCTAACAGATAAAAAATTTGGATATATGAATTATCTATAAAAAATTATTTGTAGTAATGGTAATTATATGTACTTTTTTGAAATCAGAGAATATCTTCAAACACTGTCAGATTATTTTTCACGTGACATAATGAATGCATGTGTTCAAAGGTTCATTCTTGTCTTTTTTCAGACTGATTTTGGGGAATTTTGGTCTGAATTTTCCCACTGCTTGAAGTATGCCATGGTAATTTTCAAGAGAGAACCAGCGGTGGAGAGGGTGATTGACTTTGTTGCAAAGTTTGCCCCAAGTCTAAGCAAAGGTGGTCCAATAGACGGTGATGAAGAGGATGATGAAACAGACAGTGTCGGCGACAACCGCCTGCTTCAAGAAATGTTTGATTTTCTGCTCTCTGTGAGTAACTTAAATCACTTTCCTCAAAGTTCAACAGTTTTAGTTACAGTTGGTAGATAGCAGTTACAGAAATAGATAAAGTAGTAGCTATGAATAGCGTAACTATTGAGTAATTAGATAAAATGTATCATTTATTTATCAAATAAATTATGTTTTATAAGTATTAGAAATGATAAAATTGCATGTTTTAGAATTATTTCAACTTTAATAACCTGCATTCTTTCAGTCCCACAGTGCACGTGACAGGGGTGTCAGATTCCGATGCTGCCAGCTGATAAACAAGCTGCTGACGAACCTGGGAGAGGACGCCCAAATAGATGATGAGCTTTACGATCGACTGTACGAGTGCATGCTAGACAGGCTGAAGGACAAGTGCCCTGTTGTTCGTTATCATGCTGTGCTCGCTATGGCTCGTCTGCAGGATCCAACTGATGAGAACTGTCCCGTCATAAGAGGTTGGGTTCTTACAAGCATCATCTTGTGTCGGTTCTAGAAATTAAAAAAAAGGGTATCTCAAATCTCAAGACCAGGGAGGGATTTCATTAATTTGGGGGCTAATATCAATCACCTTTTCAATTATTTTATGTTTTAATTGTAACAGACCCTTTACATGCATTTGTCAATGGACAGTTTTTTGCAATATTCATCTCTGCTTCTTTGTTTTGAATTCCATGAGAGCCCTACAGACTGTGCTTTATTAGCATGGCTTTTTCAAAAAAATATATGTTATTCTTTTCTATGACATAACAGGATTTTGTTGTCTGCTTTGTTCACATGTACACCATACTAGTCAAAATTCTTCAATGAAATTATTGCTGTTATAGAAGTTGCATTCCGTTGCTATTCTTGCAAATCCCAATTCTGAACAAGTACTTTTTATCTTTTAATTTATGTCGTATACTCGAAATGGCATCTGGTTTTATGTACACAAATATTTTGAAATGAAAATTTAACAATTGAGGTAATCATTAATATGTGGGGTTTTCACTCACACGCTACCAAAATGTGCGATCTTGAAAAAAATCTTGTGAATCCATCAGTCACCCGTCCTATAAAAGACACTGTCAATATGAGGCATGCTTTATAGCACTGTATATTTAGATTGAATTAGTTAATTTAATTGAACTAACGTCGCTATTATTCAATATAGCTCTCATATTCTTAGAATATTCCACACACAAGAATGTGATATACAAAAGAATGAGTAATGAATAAGTTTTATAACAAAAATGTTTAAAGTATTATTCATTATGCCCCCTTTTGAAAAAAGTGGGGTATATTGTTTTGCACATGTCGGTCGGTCGGTCGGTCTGTCTGTCTGTCGGTCGGTCGGTCGGAATACCAAATGGTTTCCGATCAATAACTTGAGAACGCTTTGACCGAGGGACCTCATACTTGGTATGTGTATTGGTCATCACCAGCAGATGAACCCTATTGATTTTGAGGTCAGTGGGTCAAAGGTCAAGGTCAGTGTGACCTTTACATGAAAAACGGTTTCCGATCAATAACTTGAGAACGCTTTGACCCAGGAACCTCATACTTGGTAGGTGTATTGGTCATGACCAGCAGATGAACCCTATTGATTTTGAGGTCAGTGGGTCAAAGGTCAAGGTCAGTGTGACCTTAACATGAAAAACGGTTTCCGATCAATAACTTGAGAACGCTTTGACCCAGGGACCTCATACTAGGTAGGCTTATTGGTCATGACCAGCAGATGAACCCTATTGATTTTGAGGTCAGTGGGTCAAAGGTCAAGGTCAGTGTGACCTTTACATGAAAAACGGTTTCCGATCAATAACTTGAGAACGCTTTGACCCAGGAACCTCATACTTGGTAGGTGTATTGGTCATGACCAGCAGATGAACCCTATTGATTTTGAGGTCAGTGGGTCAAAGGTCAAGGTCAGTGTGACCTTAACATGAAAAACTGTCTGTCTGTCGGTCGGTCGGAATACCAAATGGTTTCCGATCAATAACTTGAGAACGCTTTGACCGAGGGACCTCATACTTGGTAGGTGTATTGGTCATCACCAGCAGATGAACCCTATTGATTTTGAGGTCAGTGGGTCAAAGGTCAAGGTCAGTGTGACCTTTACATGAAAAACGGTTTCCGATCAATAACTTGAGAACGCTTTGACCCAGGGACCTCATACTTGGTAGGTGTATTGGTCATGACCAGCAGATGAACCCTATTGATTTTGAGGTCAGTGGGTCAAAGGTCAAGGTCAGTGTGACCTTAACATGAAAAACGGTTTCCGATCAATAACTTGAGAACGCTTTGACCCAGGGACCTCATACTAGGTAGGCTTATTGGTCATGACCAGCAGATGAACCCTATTGATTTTGAGGTCAGTGGGTCAAAGGTCAAGGTCAGTGTGACCTTTACATGAAAAACGGTTTCCGATCAATAACTTGAGAACGCTTTGACCCAGGAACCTCATACTTGGTAGGTGTATTGGTCATGACCAGCAGATGAACCCTATTGATTTTGAGGTCAGTGGGTCAAAGGTCAAGGTCAGTGTGACCTTAACATGAAAAACGGTTTCCGATCAATAACTTGAGAACGCTTTGACCCAGGGACCTCATACTAGGTAGGCTTATTGGTCATGACCAGCAGATGAACCCTATTGATTTTGAGGTCAGTGGGTCAAAGGTCAAGGTCAGTGTGACTGTAAGCTGAAAAAAGGTTTTCTGATTGTCCATATTTTATTTTCTTATATAGTAGACAGTAGAAATTTATATGTCACTAAATGCATGAGTTGAAGTATCAGTTTTCAGTGAACATCTAGTTTAATTATGCCCCCCTTCGAAGCAGAGGGGTTATATAATTGCTTTGCACATGTCGGTCGGTCTGTTGGAAGACCAAAGCTTGTCCGAGTGATAACTCAACAATTCCCGGACCTATGGTCATCAAACTTGACATGAAGATTAGGTATGACCAGTAGATGACCTGCCTCATATGCATCCAATGACAAATCAGCTGTCATTTCAGTCCATGCATATTTCATTCAATTGTCCAAATATTTCTGGCAACTTGGCGCTCAGGGGGCATAATGTTTGACAAACATCTCTTGTTACTTATTCTTTTGTCTATCATATATCCTTTTGTGTGGAATATTCAAAGAATATTGAGCTATACTACTCACCCTGGTTTTTGGCGTCACATCTTGGACTTCTTGGTTAAGGATTTGCATGTCAGTACATTTAAGTAAATATCTCAGCAAAGACATCATGTATTGCTATGATAAAACTTCAGGAAAGTGTTCTAGACCATGTAACCTTCATTAATCAAGTTAAATAATAATCTTGCCTGTTCTGCAAATTATGACCCGTCATTATATGAATTCATTAAAAGTGAAATAGTGACAGCTTTTGTTTTTAGTTGGTTTTTAGCCTGACTCCGTTTCGATTCAAGTATATTGTTTTTCTCTTTCTCAGCATACCTGTTTCTACTCAACTGTGACCCAAGCCACGATGTACGCAGGGCTGTGTTGACATCAATAGCTCCATCCACTAAAACCCTCTCTAGTGTGGTGGGTAGAACACGCGATGTGAAGGAAATGGTCAGGAAAACTGCGTACGAGGTTATCTCTGAGAAAATCCACATAAAGGCTCTTTCCATTGCCCTGAGGCTGCAGATAGTTAGTGAGGGACTCAAAGACAGATCAGGTTGGTGGTTTGCCATGTGTTTTAGGTTAATGTATATTCTTCTGTGTGATTTCTGTCATCAAATATGACTGATCAGGACAAGTCAATTTGTTTGATGCCTTGAAAGTTAAATTAATACTAACCTTTACATGTTAAATTTCACAGATATTTTATATAAATAATTAAGTTAACTCATCTTGTATATTATTTACTTCCAATTATTCTTGTGTAAAATAAATGAATAAATATTCATCAATTCTATTTTTGTTTTTCAAGATCTTGTGCGTGGAGCCTGTTCAGGTAAGCTGCTGCAGGCTTGGATGCGGACATTCCAGGGGAATTTCCTCGATCTACTGCGAAGTCTGGATGTGGAAGATTCGACAGACATCTGCCTACAGGTACTGGACACGCTGTTCAAGGCTACGACAACCCACGACCTTCTGGAGAGATTCGATATTCTGAATGAGAGGTACTATAGAATGCAAAACTTCCACCTTGACCAATAAGTTGTATTCTGTAAAGAAAATCTGTATTTTATTTGTTTTTAAATAACAACAACAAATGCCTTGTTAGTTAATTGACTTTTGTATTTTTTCCCAATATAAGTGTATTTGTTAGAGGACAAACCTTAAGTTTGTCTGAATGTTTGATCATTAACTAAATGTGCTGTAAATTTGTTCAGACTTTTTAAGAATTACAGTGCCCTTTAAAATGATTTAAAGTCCTAGAGTATCATGGATGAAAGTGTTTTGGCATATGCAGGAGAGTCCATTTTCTCCTGGTCACGAGGGGTTGTTTTTTCAAATACGTGTAAATCTGTTGAGATGTTCAGAGGGGGGAGGGAGGGTATGAACCAACTCATGGCAGCCAACAAAAAATTGATTCTACTACCTATTTTTAGTGAGATGTTCTCAGATCTTGCAGATGCTCATTTTAGCATGTGCATGTTTTATTTTGTTTATGCAGAAAGCCGATCGTTTGATTCTGTTAAATAAAATAAGGCAGGGCTTTTTTGCCTTCTTTAACAGACGCCGATATTCGGCGTCTTCCCAATTGAAAAAAATCAACCTTTTTCCCAATTTCACAGAGCAAATTTCCCAAAAATATCCATTTTCCCAATGCAAAATCGTCATGTTTTCTTTATTATTTTGTTTTTGTTTTTTCGGCAAGAACTTCCGCTGCGCATGCGCGCGCAACTTGTACTTTCGTTTTCACTACATTCAATTACAAGGGGAATCACTCTGACTTAATTCCTTGCAAGAATTTATAAATAAAACGATGTCGCACAACAGCAAGTATTATAAAAAATCGCTAAAACGATTGAAGCCCGATTGATCGCTGTTTGACTGTGGCGTCACAGTGAAGGGAAAGGTTAGTATATGAACCAAAATTTATAATTATTGTTGATTTTGTAGATGTTTAAAGATCGTAAAAAATGAAAAAAATACCATGTGGTCGAGTAACGGTTTCAGTTTGCAAAAAACAGAGAGCTTGTCCTGTGAACTTTCAGTGTCTGAAGAAATAAATGCTAACAGTTTTCTGTTTTGTTTATTTTTATGCTGATGACTTGCAACAAACGAGTATTAGCAGGCAAATACTTTGAATGATTGATTAACAATTTAATGATGGGTGCCAAACTATTTGAACTTTAACCTGTCAGTAAGTGAAATTTAAGCGAAAACAAATCTGTTTGCCTTCTAAAGCTTGTTTATTTAATGATATATGTCTAAAGAATACATATTTCCCAATTTCAAAAAAAATGTGCGTTTTCTTCCCAATTTCAGCATTTTACGCGCTAATTTTCCCAAAATGGAAAGGCTAGGGTGTCTTCCCAATTTGGGCTAAAAAAGCCCTGTAAGGTCATGAGCTGTACACGTCATTTTCAATCTTCTGAAATGAAACTTGATTGGCTTGCTTGATTCTGCTGCGGAATGAAAACGCAATGCTTTATATTTAAACGCTCTAAAAGATGTTCGATACTATAATTGACAATTGAAATCATATGAGATGAGAACACAAAAAAAATGTGAAAATGAAGCTTTTACCTGCAGGCCTCACATGAACAAGAAGCTAACAACAAGTGGATGTTGAAATGGTTGTCTGAGGTTGACAAAAACTTTGAAAAATGGGGAAATTTGCTTTAAAAAAAATAATGCAAGGTTGCTTGAATTGTAATTTGTGTACCATATATACTTATTAACTTAATACATGGTACACAAATTACTTAAAACTTTTTGCTTTTGGTGGCATATCTTAACAAATAAATCAGTTGAATTAAGTATTACTAAAAGGAACATGAGTAATATTTATTTGTTTATCTTCTTTCTTGTAATGATTCATTTAAAACTAGGGTACAAATAAAATAAAGTCACACTCAAAGTTACACTCTTATAAATTCAAAATTAATACATATACAAACATAAATTTTAAGTGATAACTGCTTTACTACTTACTCAGTGGTCGAAATTAGCACAAGCCCGCAAGCCCTGCACTGGTAAAATTTCTTTCGGGCTTACTCAAATTCTGAATTTTATACAGCAGGGCTTGTTTAAAAATATGATTCCATGCAATATGATAAGAATTCGGGCTTGTTCATCCAAATGTCTTATTTCGATGACTGCTTACTAAGTAATGCATTTATGGAAATTATTAATTACTGATAATTTGATTGCAATCTTGTATTTAATAGATGAAAACGCAAAAATATTAAATGATGGGTGAATGCTGAATGATCTTCTATCATCTCATGAGGTAGAAATACCGTGTTTTCTGCACATTTCTTTCAAATTAAACTCTGAATCCTTCATAAGAACCATTGTTTTTCGACATTTATTCATCCTTTCTGGTATATATACATTTAAACAATTGTTTGAATTGTGGTAAATCTTATTTGGCAGTAATAGTGTTTCTTGAAAAATGACCAAAGACAGGTTTGATTCTTATTTGAAAGTCAACTTATTGTCAGGTAACGGAAAGGCATTTCTAACCCTTAAAAATCCTTTATTCTCAGGAATCCCTAGCCATAGCTTTGCCCTAGACCCAATGGGGGCCCTTGGTTTCCTGGTCCCTAGCATTTTTATCATCATTTTCAAAAAATTTAACTTTCACCCAGGCATGTAGTGTACTTATTGAGGAGTGAGACTGAGAGTGACCAATGCGTAAACTTCCATGACACAGGCACAGACAGCAAACATGGACCTCAAAACGTTGTGCCTGTTGTTTTAATTCTATAAGTCAGACATTATTTCATACCTACAGTCTTTATATATTATTACGGAAGAAACACAGATGAATGAGAGGACCTTCTGCTTAAGCTTTTCAGATATAGAAACAGAAGGAGACTTTTACCAAGAAAAAGTCACATGTGTTGTCTTTATTCAGTGAGTTTTTTTATTTTTTTAGTCTCCTGATCCCAGAAGACCAGCTGACAAGTGAGAGCGCCCTGTACTGGCGAGCAGTGTGTAAACACTTCCATGCGATGGGCAGTGAAGGGGACGAGTACTTGGAGAAAGTCATGCCTGTCGTTGTCGACTTTTGCGCATTCTTGCAGAGGTGAGATTATTTGCTTACTATTTGAAAATTTAAACATGTATTTTACTTGAGATTTAGATGTTGGTAGAAATTTTGTGTAGTTCTTTTGCAAATTTGGCACTGGTAAATCGCCTCCAGGGGTTATTCAAAATCTTATATTTAAATTGCCAAGTATGTTACAATGATTTTTAGCAAAAAAGTTATGTTAGAATTCAGATTTGTTCATACAAATTGTCATTAGTGCATGTTTATTGCAGGTATATGGATGAGTTGAAGAACATCCATGACCCCGAGATCCAGCTTGGCCGCGAGTTCATCATAGAACAGATGTTACTGATCACTGGACTCATGGACATGGCTGATGCCTCATCAAGGTACAAAGTACCTAGAGCTGTACAGCAAAGGGCTATTCTTTGTAAACATTGAACCCTCTTTAGCAGTGTGTGTATACCACGTGATAAATTGCGTCATATATCCTACGTCGGAAGGCATCATTTTGCTTAAAATGAAGACTAAAAACAATGATTACTTTTGTTTTACCTCACAATTTTTAGGGCAGTCTATGCGCGCATTGGTTTTATTACCTGAGTTTGATAATGTGATTAGTTTCCTCAAACACTTTGACAAACCTGTTTCCAAAATAATGTTTTGACAGTGCACTGTCAGACAGCCGTATTGTGAAAAGGTTTGTTTAAGTGTTTTAAGAAACTAAACTCTCAATCAAAATCGGGTAGAAGACTGAAGGCGGGGCTCCGTAAGCGGCGTAGACTGCGCTATGTTTCATTTTAAATGGTGAAGAAATAGTGAAGTTATCCTTGTTTTAAGTCTTAATTCAAAGCGAAATGTTGCCTTAGGACGTAGCATTTATGACGTAATTTATCACATGGTATACACACACTGTTTAGGAAGGCTTTTTCAATTCAGATGCTACCCCATTAGTGGGTGATAATTTTTAAACTTATTGAAGCAAGAAGCGAACATGATTCTCCCACTTTAGAATTGATTTATGTTACCGTCCTGGGAGGGCTTGAATGTTTAAATGAAAAAGCTGATAGGGACAGTCGATAGAACTTTAATTTTGATCATTCCAACCTCAGGGTTCGAATTTAACTTTGAGCAGCACTCGCAAAATTTTGCGAGTGCTTTTTGAGGCAACTCGCAAAATGAAAAATCAATTTGCAATTTTATTATTTGCTTTATTTCCTTATAATATTGTCTAATTAAAAATACACCCAAGACATATTATAAATATTAAAAAGTATTAATCTTGAGTGACTCGAATACTAGAACTTAAAGATGGCTTATTTTTTTGGGGGGTACGGAAAGACTCATCAGATGCTGGCTGCTTTTTGATAACAAAGCTGTCCAATAATTTGACATTGTTCACTCTGTATATTTACCCTCGCCATCGGGTTATACCCATTCGGCAAGCACGCTACAGATTTCATTAAGTCTATAAGTATTAAAAACAATAACATTATAAATTTAAGATAAATAAAAGCAACAGTAAATTAAACATGGATGCTTTGGACCATGAAATATATCGATCGACGAAGTCTATTCACTTCGACAGTTGGGTTGAAATATATTTGAAGGTTGATGGGGTTTACATGAGTGCGCGAAAGCGCTAAATTTAGCCATTGATTGAGCTAGGTTATTACGTCATTTGTATTCAACTTTGCATTATGCACGCCTCGGAGCATCCCAGAAAGATTCGAGATAAAACTCGGCCTTTTCTGTATTTGTTCTATTTTTGAAAACTTGCTAGAGCGTAACTCCGTACTGTCTTCTTTATACTGGTAGTGTAATCATGCCACTTACAGGCTGTTTACACTCGACTACATAGCGGAGTTAAGTTCATGTTTATTTTACTTTCTTTTTAACATTTTGTGGTCTAGAAAAAGCCACTCGCAGAATTTTGCGAGCTTGAATAAAAGTCACTAGCAATTTGCAAATGTTGCTCGCATTTTGCGAGTATGCGAGTCTAAATTCGAACCCTGAACCTGTACCTTAAAATTGCTGTTAGCATAAAACATCAAAATACACCGCATTATGGCTACTCAGACTACAATATGATTCTATTATTTGAAAGCTATTGTGTATAAACATGCTTCATGTGTGTATTTAGCAATGATCTGGTTGTAACCATTGTCAAAACATGTATAATGCTGACCATAGAAGAATTTGGTATGTAGGAAGTAATAATAATAAAGAATAATATAACCAAAATGCAAGTTAGGGGGGAATGTTTATAGTTTCATTTTTTATTGATCAGTTTTAAATCTCTAGTAAAAATTAAGTTTCATATTCGTCACTACATGTACCTTCAGGAAAGCCCTGGAGACTCTGCTGCACAACATGTTAATGGCAGAGCACATTTCTCACCGGCTGGTTAAAGCTGTTGTCTCCCGTGTGTGTGAACTGAGAGGGATGGCCGAAAACATGGTGGACTACTTTGCTGAGGTGGTGTCGGAGATTCGTGAGCCAATCACCATGGTAGAGAAGGACATAGCTGAGGAACAGAAGAGACAGATTAACCTGAAGGTACGAATCTGTTGGACTGCAGTGACTGGAAGGCCACACAATGCAGCAGTGAATTTTTTTCAAAATAATTTTACTGCCTGTGCCTTTTCAATTTGGAAAATAAGCGTGATAAGTCCAAAAATGGGAAAGTTGGAACATGCTCATTTTACTTATAAAAGGTTTTTATTGCTTTTACTGATGTTATTATATATGTGTAGATACAGACTGTTTCTAAAACATGCAAGAAAGCAGTTGACAAGCTTTCCAGACTTTTTTTTATATTGATAGAATTAGCCAAAAACACTTGTGCAGTTGCATAAAATGTTGCATATTAAACACCATAGTCAGAGACGTTGTCCATAACCTTTTCTGGCTGCAAGTTTCATTGAAAACTCTCATCCAAATACATACAAATACAAAAACACATTTTTCTATGTAAAGTTCTACATAATTTTATGATAAAAACAAAACAAAAACAAGACCAATGTTCATTGACTACGCAAGTTTTCATAAAAAACATGGTTGGAATTTTTCAATATTAGTTCATATATTTTGTTCACATTTTTGTGTCACTATGTTCACACTCAAAGATCCCAGGCCAAATTCACAAATCACTAATAGGAAATACCCTGCGTGAATACTGGCTGAAATCCAACAGAGCTTGATGTTAATGAGTAGCAAGAGCTGCCTCAGTAAAGAAATCAGTTTGACTGAAACTTGTGAAAGCATCTACAGATCATCGAAGTACAATATGTAATAAAGAGGGATTTCCCAGCTTTGGAGACTATGCTTAAACCTTGTATTTTGGAGCTAAGTGGCACTAAACTCCTGTTAAGTCCAAGTTTGATATGAAAGTTGAAAACCCTGCATTATATCAAAGTGTTAAGAAATGTTTCTGTTCCAAGTTTTGACAGCCAGCCATGTCCCTGTAACTTCTTTCATTGTGTTCATTTCAGATTGCTGGTATCCGGGTAGAACTGAACCAGCTACGAGAAGATTTGGACGAGGCTGTAAGGGGCCAGGACTTCACACGAGCAGCGGAAATAAAGGGGAAAATAGCACAGCTGGACCTGGAGAAAAATGCCTTGCTTGAGACCTCAGAGCCTGTCAGAGAAGAGATACGGGCTGAAAGGGTAAGGCTTAAGACTTAAGCACATTAATCTACATGACACTCGAAAGGGATAATGTCATGTCCTTATTCATTTATATTGGAATTATATGAAAATCAACAAATACAGGCTGCAACATGTTAATATGCATGAGCTTGTATGAAATTAATTTGCTTTTATTAAGTGTGTTTTGTTTGATATATTTTTTGTGTGAAATATTGACAAAAGTGTAAGAGAAAACTTGGTCAGTACCTTATCTTTTTATTGCACAGTGGCACACTGATTAATATAAATGAATCTTTCTACAGAATGACCCTCTCACCATCCTGAAGTGCCAGACCATAATATCAGAGATGCTACAACTGCTGAAAATGAATGCTGTAAGCCCGACCCTGCAGATGATGATCGAGTCTCAGATTGTGCCAGGGATTCAGAACGAGGATGCAGAGGTCCGCAACATGGCGATGCGGGCCCTCGGACTGTGTTGCTATCTGAGTAAAGACCTCCTCGTCACCTATATTCCACTCTTCATGCAGGTACGGTGCATGTGGTTTGAAAGCAGTTTCATTTACAGGGAGAAAAAGTTCATGACAAAAAAAATGAAATTTGATACTGGAAGGTTTGTGGTCTTTGCAGTTTATTTGATTTTGGTGTCTGGTCTAGTTTTGCCATGATTTCAGATTCATGCTTTCATTCGCTCATTTGAACATGAACATTGAATTTGTTCACAAGTTAGTGATCCAGGCTTCTATTTGTCAAAAATAAGTCTTTTAAATCCCATTTCCCTCAGGATCTGTCTTTGGACAAGAATATATTCACACAGATGTATTTTTAAAGTTCAAACAATGTTGATGATTGATTTTGATTCTTTCCAACATTGTTCAATACCTGAATATGTATTCTATAAAACCTTCTTTCAGGAATCTCAAATAGACTTGGTGTGTGGGGGTTACAGTCTTTAGGTGTTGCTCACAATTTATAAAACGTTTCATCTATCACTTTCCAGGCCTCCCAGATAGATGTAGAAGGGGTACGAGTGACCGCCCTTCAGGTTCTGTTTGACCTTCTCCTCCTGTATGGTCTCGACATCGTAGATGCCAGCGAATCCTCGTCCACTGAATCGACAGGGGAAATCGGCACCGTGGGGGAGGGATCATTGTCGACTGAGAGGACATCAGAGGATAGGAACGGCACAGCTAGCAAACTTGTCGCTATCATATGTTCCTTCCTTGATGGAGAGGTAATTTCAAGTCTGGGGAATTGTCTTCTGAGTTAAAACAAAAGATTACGTTAAAAATAGTACAGTGAAAACTCACTAAACCGGACAAGGTCCGGACCGGGCAAAATTTCCGGTTTAGTGAGGATTCCGGTTTAGTGAGGATTTGATGTACGGAGTAAGTTTACTCAAAATATTAACTGAGTTAACCTTTAAAGGGAAGTTGGAAATTGGAATAAAATAAAAACACATAAAGATAACATTTATTTTACATCAACGATGGTTCAAGTATTTATTATCATCTTTTTTCCGAGTCTAAAAAAATAAAACAACTCGCGTAATTTAAGTATGTTTGATAGTTTAATTAACGCACCGCTCTAATTTGATTCACTCATAGATGTCTTTAGATAAAACAACCCTCCAAAATGATCACTTAATAACCGTTTCTAGTTCTTTATTTTCTGCAACAAACAAATTAATGTTTCAATCAATTTTTTTTTCACAAGTTTGATTAACGTTTGATTATCGCGCGGCAGTCAATCCACAGCGCAATCATCATTATCGAGTTATCACAACATCAAAGGTGCAATATTTAACGACGCACCGGCTGTCAAAACAAAGTGACACGCGATTCGCGAATTCCTAATACACAAAATCATTTTGACATGTTTGAACAAATATGTCCGGTTTTGCGAGGTAAAATTACGTTGACAACTAACAAATTTTCTCGATTTTTTGTCCGGTATCCGGAATTCCGAGGTTCCGGTTTTGTGGGGATTATTTTACATTGAAAATAGAAGGGGAAAATCGGGACTATGGAAAAAGTCCGGTATCCCGAGGATTCCCGTTTTGTGGAGATCCGGTTTAGTGAGGTTCCACTGTAGTTAGTAAACATATCTGATAAAAAGTACTATTAAATTCAGAAGTTTTTATCGAGTATAGTGAAATGGAAGCATTGTTTCTGATGTGTATCAAGAGATATTGGCAAGGATCTGTGCTTTTCATGGCTTCATTTGCTTAAGTTAATCTCAACCTTTACCTATACACAGTTGGTGCTTAGTTTATTGAACAATTATCTTGCCAAGATATGACAACTTTAAGGAAGGAGAGATAAGGCCCTGGATATGACTTAACTTTTGTACTTTCATCCCTTCAGGTAGTAGAACTAAGAACATGTGCAGCAGAAGGCTTGTCCAAGCTTCTACTGTCTGGGCGAGTGGTCTCCTCCAAGATTCTTTCTCACCTGATTTTACTGTGGTACAACCCACTATCAGAGGATGACACTCATCTACGAGACTGCCTTGGGACGTTCTTTCCACTGTATGCACTGGCATCAAGGTAGGTGCAGTTATTAAAAATGTTTAAGTGTGTATGCAACTCGGACAGGAAATATCGTACAATTATTAACTTGTATTTGAAACTCTGTTTTATTTGCATCAATGATCAAAGTGAGGCTATTGATAGCCCTGCAATGGTTTTAGGATTTCAAGGCTTACTCACTTTCTGTATTTTATATGGCACTACTTATGTAAGATTTCGGGATGTTAATCCAATAGACATATTTTGATGACTGACATTGTGTGTGTCTTCTGCTGTTTGAATGAAGTTACTCAACAAGTGTTTTAAGATGATGCTACCCTAAGAGGCTCAATCCTGAGTCTGCTTGCTCTTGATGCATCATTTCTTTCTGTAGCACTGTTAAAACCTTGGATGTTGATGGGTCAGTTTTGTGCACTGTTCAAATCTTGGATGTTTATTGGTCATTTTTGTACAGGTCTAACCAAGAGGTAGTGGAGGATGCCTTTCTGCCTACCCTGAAGACACTTCTCCGAGCCCCCAGCACGAGTCCGCTTGCCGATGTGAACGTGAATAACGTGGCTGAACTTCTCGTGCAGTTGACTAACTCCAAACTGATCACTGTGAATCAGAACCAGCAGGATATTAGTCAGGTAATGCCAGTTTGTGTTGCATAAATTTACTGTCAAATAATCATGCTTCAGGTTATTTATGTCAATTTCAAATAATTACAAGTGGAGATTGATATTATTCCTTTGTTCAACAGTAAGTCAGTGTTTTTCATTCTGTTTCAGTCATTTGTTATGCAGGTAAGTTTAAGTGTTTAACATGTTTTTTTATTATGTTTGCTTTTGTTAAAAAATTCAGTTACGTTACAAGTTTACTCAGCAGAGATGCTGTAACCCTTATGATAGAAACTAAACAACATTGTTTTTTCAACTTTTTAAGATTGAAATTATGAAAGGACATTGAAGTTTGATTTTGCCATTGAAAACAAAAATTGCTTATTATTAATTTACATCTGACATTTTCTTAAGTTGATTGTTGTTGTTTGTCCATATTTGCGTCCAAATGTTTCAGAATCATATTCTGGAACTTTCAGTGAAAAAAGTATGTCAGACTTCCTTCTTTCATTCTTATATTTCCATTCTCTAGATCATGTTCATTGATCCTTTTTCATTACAGGACAACCCAGGGCATGATAACCTGACTGAGACCGTGTGTAATGAGATTCTGTCCGCCCCTGACTCCCCGAACGTTCGACTGTGGCTGCGCATTCTCAATCAGATGGAAGTGTCTCCGGATAATGAAGTTCTGTTGAAAGATCTGCGGATTTTGGCATACAAGATGGTGAAGGTATGAAAAAAGCTAAATGCATCCCTTAATATTGAACAAATCGAGGGAATACAGGGTGAAGTGGTGGCATATAGTAAGGTTTGGAAAAAAACCTTTTTCATATTCTTATTTGGATTATCTTAATAAAAACAATTTGGTGGAAAGGGCAGGGCGCTCAAATTAACTTATAAAGGAAAAATCCTTCAAATGCGTTGTCTCCATTGTTATGGTGCACGCAAAAACTGTGGACTTAATTAAAAAACTGTTAGATTGGTACACATGTTTCCAGACACAAGATGTTCATGTATAACAAGGGCCACAAGTGCGGCTGTATTAATTGTAGAATTATGCTCCTTCTTAGGTTGAAAAAAACAACATCAGACAATTGTTATCATTTGCATCATTTGCTCCTTTATGCTTTTATATCATAGAAGTATGTTTAAATTTAAGTCATTACTGTAAATCATTGAGTAAAGGACACTTTTTTCCACCACTGTTATAAATAAAATGCCCGTGTCTTGTATACAGTATAAGGCTTCAGACTATTTTTTTCCTAAGTCCATTTCAAGCCGAAATATGTTTGTTTACAAAGTGGTTTCATTGTGCATTTTCAATGTGTGATGGTGTAAAAATCTCCTAAATCTACCTTATGGCCGCTGCCTTACTAACAATAGTACAAACTGTTGCAATGACATATGCTATGTACCATTGTAATTTCAATATATTTTATCATTTATCTAAAATTGTTGTACTATTGAATAACCTTTGCCATTTTCGTGATTCAACAAAATTTGTTAAAACAAAATGGCTGCCGATTTTGACATTTTTCAGTTCATCTTACCTGGTTGAAGTTTATTTCACTCAATAATGTCGTATAATAACAAAAATGTGACAATTAGATCATTTCAATTGACGACAAAAGTCTTCATTGAAATAGGCCTCAGTCCCTTATATTCATTGCCCGTCTAAATGAAAGCTTGCTGCAATTGTATATGTCTTGTATCTTTATTACTATTGTGTTTTAAACAGACTGTGAAGGATCGCATCTCCCTACGAGGACTGGAGAAGTTTCAAGCGACCATTAACAGCCTGGCCAGCAAATTTGTTAGCAACGATGACGACCTGGAAAATATTGAGATTGAGCCAGTTGCACCAACTGACCAGACACAAGGTACTTCAATCATGAGTTTAGTTGATACGGATTTGAGCTCACAGGGAAATCAAATACAGTGGCATTACATCACTATAACAATTTTCATCCACTTGTATTAGCCGTAACGGATGTTGTATCATATCATTTACTTTGCATTCAGGTCATAAATTATTTGTCATTAACAAGTTCTATTATTTCATAATTTTATGCTGATGGAGATCTTATATGGGAATTCCTAATCTGTTGTGTTTTGTTTCAGATGTAGCGGATGAAACTGCAGATACCACTCAGACTCCAAAGAGAAAAAGTAAGATCTAAGTGTTCAGTGTTTTTTTTAGGCCTGATTTGGGGCCGAAATTCGGCCCCATTCCCCTCTCCAAAAAGTATATATTTTTCCCCTATTTCAGTAAAAAATTCCCCTCCCGACGATGTCAAAATCGTCCTCTAAAATAACTTTGCCGATCGTAATTACGGCACTTTTCAATACGGTAAATGCAGTTTGGCGCCGCATTTTACACGTAGTGATCATACGTGCTAGTCTCCCTTGATTGATCGGTATCGTTCAAGCGCTCGGAAAATTAATTATATTACGATTATACGAAAAAACAAGCGTCCCGTCAATCTTCAAAATCAAAATGTCGCACAACGCGAAATTTTACACCAAAAAGATTGACAAAAAGGCTGCTGCCGGCTCGAAGAAGATAGATGTTTTATTTAAACAATCTTGTATGTCTATTGCGCCTGCTAGCAGCAGCACCAGCGTTTGTAGCACTTCTTATACCAGCTCTGAAACTTTCAGTGATGATAAATCTTGACAGTCTTATAAGAATATGTATGAGAGTGCCAAAAGAACTGTCAGCAGGGGACATTGACAACATAATCAACCTTTACAATATGAAACAAAGAGATATTGCTTTGTAGATTGCTTTCACTTTCACTTTGATCTTGTTATGTATATGCATATGATCAATTTATTAAAGAGGAAGGCAAAGCTTTAATGATTTTTGCATTTATACATTTTCCCCTTTTTGCCCTTTTACGACGCGATTTTCCCCTCCTGACGGGCCCTGGCCCCATTCCCCTAAAAGTGAAAAAAAAACACTGGTGTTGTTGTTGAATTGATAATCGGTTGTAAGCTGCTGGTCTCTTGTTGTTTAAAGAAAACCAATTAAGACCTGTGATAGCCATAGTGTGGTTATTATTGGCCTTGGTAAACTGAACTGTAGAGAGTTTCAGTTTTATGGGATCCCCTTATTGCTCTCCCTCTTAAGTTTTTGGTCAATTTTGCGGAGTTAGATGATGGCATTAGTTTAACAACTGATTTGTATGTGTATGAGTGAATTTTCCAGTCTGATAGAACTTTATGAAATATTAGTGTCAATTTTTTTTAGCAATCATCTGTTTATTATAAAATCTGTTATAGGAGTGAGAGGACTGTACTCGCAGAACATGACACTCGGCCTAGAGATGGAGTCGGAACTAGACACAACAGCTGAATCCCCCGAGCCTGTGGATGCCTCGTGTCTTATGAGAACTAACTCTAGTGTGTCAGAAAGTTTGACCCCGTCTAGGCCACGGCCTCGCTCTAACACGACCACAGAACTTGCGGAGGAAGAGGTGTTTACTGTGCCGGAAGGTGAGTTTTTGGAGTACAGTGTCCGTAGAATATCAAGAACCTAAAATTATTAACCACTCAAGACGGAATTTTTACTTAAAGGAACTAGCTTATTACCTACGATGTCGACTTCATAATTTTAAATGGTTAAAATGGTGTTTGGTCATGATGATCAATACTATAATAATTCCTCAAGGTAGATGACCATATGTGCACCATATTTTTGTTATTACAGTCGAAACTCGATGGCGCGATATTCTAGGGACCGGCCAAAGTACTTCTAGCCTCGAGAATATCGAGCCAAGCGGGATTGCTTACAGAATGTTATTTTTTCATTTGTTACATAAAGTCTTATTTACCTCGTTTGTTATTGGCTACACTATCCCCGCAAGAGTATTTATTGGGCAAAGTTACGCACCCTAAATTTCGTAATATGACTTATTCGATTATTAGAAAATATAATTTTATTTTTTTATTTCTAATAAAAATACATTTATGCAAAAACAAGCAATTGTAAACACAAACATAGCTTTTAAGTTATATTAAAATGCATAGTAATTTAGGGATGGATAACAATTAGAGACAGAACTTAAAGTGATGGCATGTTTATTCAAACTGTTAAACCATTTAAATTCGATAATAATTATAATATCAGTCAAGCAATTTTAATCGATTAGCGCCTTGTGCTAAATGAAGCCAATCAAACAAATCAAGGTGTGAGATTCTTAACTGAACCCACGAAAATGACATCGACCCATGCAAACAAATCAAAGTGTGAAATTCTTGTTTGGGACCGCGAAAACTACTTCGAGCGTGGAGAAATATCGACCCTCAAGATATTGAGCCATCCGATCGAAATTTATATGAACAAAGAGTAAATAAAAATCGGTCCTTTTAATTTGGTTCGAGCCAACGAGGATATCGAGCCATGAGATATCGAGCCAACAAGTTTCGACTGTACATAATTCAACTCACAGGAAGCGTATTTAAAATAAATCAAAGCATATAAAAATGCAAACACAATGATGGTGTATGCAATTGTTGTTTTAATCGATTGTTTTAAAAAAATGTTTTATAAAGGCCTTTAAAAAGATATTAGTTGAGGACTCCAGTCTTAAAATTCATGAAAAAAAGTTTTTAACATGATGTATCAAAAGAATTTTGATAATTTCTTCCATAAACATTAAAATGTTCAATATATTTTTTTTTTTACATTTTACAGCTCCAGAAGCATCTAAAAAGAAATCAACAGCAAAGGGCATCAATGGAATTCCTGAAGTCAATGAAGAGGCTGGGAAATCAACTGATGATGACAGCGAAGATGAGGGTGCTGAACCTGCTACTAAAGACAAGTCGCCAAGCAGAAGAGGGAGAGCTACAGAAAAATCTGGAAGAAACTTGTCAAAGAAGCAAGGATCACCCAGAAAAGAAAGCAAAAGTAAGTCACCAGTGAAATCTGGTTCCAGCAAATCACCAGAGAAAGTGGGAAGAAGCAAATCCCCTCAAAAGAAGCAGCCGGAAAAACGTAAAGCTTCAAAGTCGCCAGACAAAACTTCACCAGGAAAACGTATTGTGTCTGCATCACCTGCAAGACAAACACAGCAGAAAAGGAAAGCCTCCCAGTCACCTGGCAGAGAGAGGAAAAGAATGTCAAAGTCTCCTGTTAACAAAGGGGCAAAGAAAACCAATTCGAGGAGTCCTGAAAAGAGGAAACTGCCAAAAACTCCCATCAAGGAAACTTCAGAAAAAGGCAGCAAGAGTAAATCCCCTCGTGTGGAAAGGCCTTTATCTCCAAGCAAATCACCAGCTAAAAAAGCTGGGGAAAGCAAGAAGAAACCCACATCAGCCAGAAGTGATAAGGAAGAGAAGAATAAAGGTGAAAACAAGGAAGATAAGTCACCTAAAAAGAAGGAGACACAGAATACCCGAAAGGCAGCTGTGAAGCCAGTTACTATTGATACACCAAGCACTGCTAGGGCTAAAACAGTGACGGTACAGATACAAGCCAATGAGAAAAAAGCTGCTGACAGATCTTTGAATGCAACACAGTCACCTAGGACTTCAGGAAGATCGACTGGCAAAAAGTCCTCTGGTACTGAAACTCCAGAAGTTGCTAAAGGAAGAAGTGTGGCTACCCGAGCTGCGGTTGGAACTCCTGGATCAGCTACAGGGAAACGATCATCTGCTAGGATTGTGGCTGATACACCTGAAATGCCTTCTCCGAGAAAAACACGCAGAGCGGGAATTGAGGAATCTGTGGCAGAGACGCCAGAACCTCGGACTGCCAAGACAGGTTAGAAATTTTCATAGGTTTTTCTAATGCAATCCCACCAACCATACGTCCTATTGAAAAAACGCCATTGTTATAATGTAGATTAGGGTATAATGCTGCATACCCTATTCCCACTTTTAATAATTTATTTAGGGTTCCTTTTTATGCTTGATTAATAGATAAACAAAAATTGAAATCAGAGCATACTTGACTGGAATGAATAGGATGTATAGTCTTGTTTGACCCTTAGTAATTTACATTATGAATGTCAATTTTTGGTAAAATAACATAAAATTACAACTTATAGCTACAAAGACTAAGGCTACTGATAAGCCCAGCTCAGTGCGGCGAGCGTCCGCAAGGGGAGTTGCTAACAGCCCCGCCCCCTCAAATGGTCCATCAGAAGGCAGCAAGAATGCAGAAAAGTCCACCCCTAGGTCATCTCAGGTAGGACTTGATATTGTGAAGCTGTATTGTTCCATAAAAAAGAACTTGCAGGTGCCCGATGAAAAAACAATGCCAGAACGGGTACTTTGCAGAACCGTTTGATTGTGGGAATTGAAAATTCATTTCTTTCTTGAATAAAAGATTCCTTGGAAAGTACGAGTTATCTGGATATCGAAACTAATAATAACTGGTATATCTTATTAACTGTTCACTTTCAAAACTCTACACTGTTTTGTATTATCATAGGCTAGGTCAAATCTTCAACAACAAAAGGATTGCTCTCTAAAGTATAGAATAAAAATTGTTAGGGTTTAAGTTATAACTATTTGTTAATTTTACATATATATATATATACTTTGCTAACAACTTGTAACCATTTTCTTAGGCATCTAGCACACGGTCGTCTCAGAGGTCAGTGCCAACGCCAACTCCGACATCTACAAGATCTGCAAAGAGAGCAAATGCCGTAGCATCAACGCCATCCTCAACACCTGAGGCTTCTTCAAGCAGGCATACAACAAGACGTAATCAACTATCAAGCCAGAGTTCTCAGGGTTCGCAGTCCGACTCTTCATCTGATAAATCTGCGTCAATGTCAGTCCGTATGGCGAAAAGCAAAACATCTAGCACTGGGGATTCCAGTTCGTCAGATTCTAGCAAAGTCACTACAAAGCCTAAATCAGGTACTATTTGTTTGTAAGATGTTATTTGCAGGCCGTCAAGCGGTCCTTATTTTTTTTTATTCCTTCCTACTTTTTCCTACTTTTTGGTTGAAAACTCCTGAAATTTCCCACTTTTTTGGTTCAAGTTGTGTATTTCACAATTACCTTATATTAATAGTTAGAAAATGGTAGTATATTTGTAGGATCTTTTCAATAGGGAGTGCATAGAAGACTTAAATCATCTTGATTAGACTGTACAGACTGGGGGCCTATGGCTGCTTACTTTATGATCACACCAAGGTGAAATCTGACAAAAGACAAGTCTATGCAGTCTCGTCAAGATGTATTATAGTTTGCAATTAATATCTACTAGTAATACAAAGTTCTGCCCAAATGTATGTAAAACTCCTACTTTTTGGTAAATTTTATTCCTACTTTTCTCCTACTTTTTAAAAGAAGTTCACTTGACAGCCTGTATTTGTGAAGAAAATATTTTAATATTACATAATACTCCTTGCACCTTGAAATATACACATGTCTGCTAGTATGCAAAATTGTAGTTTTCTGGAGAAGTTCTAGGAATATTGTCTAAACTGGAGATTAATTCAATCTTTTTTGTTTTGTTGTGTTATTTATTAATCATATAAAATGGCTAATAACTGCAGTTTATTTTCATTAAAAATGGATCATTTAATGTCTATCAAGATGAGTTTGTACCATGACTTGAGCTTCGAATACTGAAAAATAAATGGGAGTTTCAAATATAGGGATTAAGCCAGGTATTAAAAAATTAAGCGCGCTGCAAAAAAAGGACAGGGTGCTAATGGTGAAAAAAAGCACATTTACTTGAGCTATCCATCAGAATTATACGGTAATACTGTGATGGTGCCTATAACGGTAGATGTATAAGAACTATGCATTCCAACCTTAGATGAATATATTTTTCCTGCAGCCCCAAACCAAAAAGCCCCGGTGGAGCGTCTCTTCAATAAAGCCTCGTCCCAGACAACTGATGATGAAGAAGATAAAATCAAGCGCAAGGCCAGACCTTCTCGCCGTAGTGCAAACAGTATGTTTTTATTATTTTCTGTGTGGGATGTTCGTTTTTGTTGGACTTAAAAGGTCTCTATTATGTTATGTTGGACCAAACCACTAACAAGTTGGTGAAATGTGTACCAATTTTAAAGTAATAACACATTTTAAGAAGTTAAGACATTTAAAAAAAATCTTGGTATATCTTCTGTTCATAAATACTTAGGGGAAAAATGTTAGAAAATACTTGATTTATTCAAAAATCATAAGTGACGCTGTATAAGTATCAAATTTCTGTTCAAGTAAGTTCAAATTGGTTTTTGTTCATGAAATAATTAAATAGGAAGAGATTTTGAAAATCAAAAACAATTCCACATGATATCTGTGGGGGAATCCCTGTGAGTAATTTTTTTGTGACACTGTTGTTTTGTGTTCTTTGCCATGAACAAAGATGTCCAATAATTCTATAAGGTTGGTATGACCTTTGCTATTACAAAATATATAGGTTTGCTTTAATTAAGGGTACAAAGCCTTATAAATATCATTTTTGATGCCCAAAAAGGTGGGCATATTAAAATTGCACCGTGTCCCATCATTTTTTTTCTGTGGAAAGGATGTTACTTTGTCATGCAGGGTGAGATTTTAAATATAATTGGCACATGTGTTGACATTTAGATGACATGGTGTGTGCCAAACCCACATCTCTTCCACAAAAGTCAAGGTCACCCTTACAGGTCTATCATGGAAGGCTGCATATATGTATATATATGAAGTCCGCGCTGTAATTTAATCATGCACAGAAGGAAATAAATTGACTCATTTGTTAAGTACATAAAGACAATGTGGCGTGTGCATGGCCCTGGAGCCTACTTCAAGGTCAGACTACCGCAGTAAGAGTTAAATCATTATGGAATGCCTAATGCACATGTATAGAAGGTCTTGTTGTCCCATGCAAGACCCATTTCCCTACCTCTTTCTCCATCACTCCCGCTCACTTGATTTCAACCGTCATGGGGTCTGGTTTGAGCCACAAAAAAGACACATAAAATCCTTTCATTCATGATTTGGGTATGATCTTAATTATATCAGTTTCTGGCTTCACTATTGAATTAAAAGAAGTTATGTCTTCATTGATCTCTTTCAGTTTCAGTCTCCATGACAATGACACCACCATCCTCTGCACGTAGAACTCGGGCCTCGCTGTCACAGAGTTCTGTAGAATCTCCTGGCACTTCAGGCAAGGTCAAGGACACAGGAAATGTAGTGAATAGTTCAAGGTCTGCTAGCAGAGGTCAGGATAGTTCAGCCACTCGCAGAAGTACTAGAGGTGAGTTCGTAGTATGGAATTGAAAATAAAAGGTGTTGCTTTGACTTTAATTACATGAACATGCATGTATCAACATTAAATCTTACACTTAGGAGTAGAGTGATTGAATTGCTGTTTCATTCTTCCTATTTTATTATTGTTCTTTTGTGTGTGTGCATATTTTCCAAATGAACACAGACTATACATTCAAATTGGAACAAACATTGACCAAAGTACTATTGAAAGAATCCCTTCAATGTTTACAAATTTTTTAGGTGATGGTGATGCAAGCTCCCAGGCTAGTTCCAAAATCCCAAGCCCAGGCAGTTCTCGATCCACAAGGTCAGAGGTCAGTGCAAGGGCAGGGTCAAGGTCAGCTGTTGGCAAGAAGGTGGTCGCTCCGTCTGAGACAAGATCTTCAGCTCTGAGAAAGGCAAAAAATGCAAGGTACAAAAATGTGCACTCTAATTTATATCTTTATGAAAGAGAACCTAATAAGACAGAGCAGCAAGACTTACCTTAGTATGGATGTACAATTTACTAAGAATTGTTAAAAAAATATCAAAGATAACACATTTAGCAAATGTTTCATCATCTTTAGTGTATCTTGTCAGAGGAACATTATTTTCTGATCAGTCTCCAGCAGCCTTCAAATTTATCTCTGTGTTAAAGGAATTATATCTTAAAATAATTTTTTAATTAATTGATGCCTTTATCAAATAATAATTTAAACATACACATGCATGAAATATTTATCCTGTTCTATTTCTATACTGCAGTAAATCTGGTGCCAAGTAGAAGAACATCTACAGAAAACAAAGTGAGCAGCCACTGAGAAATCACCCGGACTGGGATATCTATGATATCTACTTAATATAGACTTTGTGAACCATCTATAATGTACATTGTATGTTTCTATCAGATGTTTTCTTACTGTATAAATGTGTTTCTGTAAGTGTTTTGGTGCTGGGATAAATTATTAAAACTCTTCTATGCAAGTGATTCAGGTCAATAAACTTAGTTTAGTTTTATTGTCATGTGATGTAATTTACCTTTTTCTAATTCTATAATTCATTCTAATAAATTTGAATTTAACAAGCTGTATTATTCGTTTTAAGAAAGCCATACTATTTGTGGAGCCTGCTGAAATAAAAACAACATTCATGATATCTATTCCATTCTGTTACTATGCTGCCAGTAGGATAGTCCCCTCTGTTCCCTCCGTCTTGTCCTCGGTGCGCTGTAGTATGTACATGCATTGGTGGGTTTTGAAATAACTTGGCACATATGTACACCATATCTATATGACGTGTACTGTGCATGATCCAGTCTGCAGAGTCTAGATCGAGGTCATACTAGAGACTGAAGGTCAACATAATGATTCCTGCGTCAGCGCAATTTACTTTTGCAAAGAATATCACCATATACATGAATAAAAAAATTCAGTGATCTATTGGATACAATAATTATGACAACAGATTGCTACTGTATGATTGCTTCTTATAAACAAGTTATTTTGTTTATGTACTTGTTAGGGACTCCTTTGCACCCGGAAATGGAGGTGTTTCTTGAATAACTCGAAAAATATTGAATATTTCCAAATCAAATATTACAGGGAAGAAGTAAGGCCCCCTGTTTCAAACATCAGTATGATAAGGTTAATTCAAGTATGCTAATGAACGAGTTTATGTACCAAACATACTAAAATCTACAAAGATGACGGTGAACTGTACTAATAATTCGCCAACTAAGAAATTGTAAATATATAAAATTATAAATACAAACGAAAAGCAAATTTCAGACTGACATCAAAATGTTTTATTTTTTTCCATTTTCTATCAAATAAAATTTGTTGCTCTTATAGGTTCAAATTATAGTTGATAATGATAAAGACCCAGAACAGTGGGTACAAGTTATAGCTGACAATGTTATAGACCCGAACAGAAGATACAAGTTATAGTTGACAATGGTATGGACCCAGAACAGAAGATACAAGTTATAGTTGACAATGGTATGGACCCAGAACAGAAGGTACAAGGTATAGTTGACAATGTTATGGACCCAGAACAGAAGATACAAGTTATAGTTGACAATGGTATGGACCCAGAACAGAAGGTACAAGTTATAGTTGACAATGTTATGGACCCAGAACAGAAGGTACAAGTTATAGTTGACAATGGTATGGACCCAGAACAGAAGGTACAAGTTATAGTTGACAATGGTATGGACCCAGAACAGAAGGTACAAGTTATAGTTGACAATGGTATAGACCCAGAACAGGGGGGTACAAGTTATAGTTGACAATGGTATGGACCCAGAACAGAAGATATAAGTTATAGTTGACAATGGTATAGGCCCAGAACAGGGGGGTACAAGTTATAGTTGACAATGTTATGGACCCAGAACAGAAGGTACAAGTTATAGTTGACAATGGTATAGACCCAGAACAGTGGGGTACAAGTTATAGTTGACAATGGTATGGACCCAGAACAGAAGATACAAGTTATAGTTGACAATGTTATGGACCCGGAACAGAAGGAACAAGTTATAGTTGACAATGGTATAGACCCAGAACAGGGGGGTACAATTTATAGTTGACAATGGTATGGACCCAGAACAGAAGATACAAGTTATAGTTGACAATGGTAAAGACCAAGAACAGGGGGGTACAAGTTATAGTTGACAATGGTATAGACCCAGAACAGGGGGGTACAAGTTATAGTTGACAATGGTATAGACCCAGAACAGAAGATACAAGTTATAGTTGACAATGGTATGGACCCAGAACAGAAGGTACAAGTTATAGTTGACAATGGTATGGACCCAGAATAGAAGATACAAGTTATAGTTGACAATGGTATAGACCCAGAACAGAAGATACAAGTTATAGTTAACAATGGTATAGACCCAGAACAGGGGGGTACAAGTAATAGTTGACAATGGTATGGACCCAGAACAGAAGATACAAGTTATAGTTGACAATGGTATAGACCCAGAACAGGGGGGTACAAGTAATAGTTGATAATGGTATGGACCCAGAACAGGGGGGTACAAGTTATAGTTGACAATGGTATGGACCCAGAACAGAAGGTACAAGTTATAGTTGACAATGTTATGGACCCAGAACAGTGGGTACAAGTTATAGTTGACAATGGTATAGACCAAGAACAGGGGGGTACAAGTTATAGTTGACAATGGTATGGACCCAGAACAGAAGATACAAGTTATAGTTGACAATGGTATAGACCAAGAACAGGGGGGTACAAGTTATAGTTGACAATGGTATGGACCCAGAACAGAAGGTACAAGTTATAGTTGACAATGGTATAGACCCAGAACAGGGGGGTACAAGTAATAGTTGATAATGGTATGGACCCAGAACAGGGGGGTACAAGTTATAGTTGACAATGGTATGGACCCAGAACAGAAGGTACAAGTTATAGTTGACAATGTTATGGACCCAGAACAGTGGGTACAAGTTATAGTTGACAATGGTATAGACCAAGAACAGGGGGGTACAAGTTATAGTTGACAATGGTATGGACCCAGAACAGAAGGTACAAGTTATAGTTGACAATGTTATGGACCCGGAACAGAAGGTACAAGTTATAGTTAACAATGATATGGACCCAGAACAGAAGATACAAGTTATAGTTGACAATGGTATGGACCCAGAACAGAAGATACAAGTTATAGTTGACAATGTTATGGACCCAGAACAGAAGATACAAGTTATAGTTGACAATGGTATAGACCCATAACAGGGGGGTACAAGTTATAGTTGACAATGGTATGGACCCAGAACAGTGGGTACAAGTTATAGTTGACAATGGTATAGACCCAGAACAGGGGGGTACAAGTTCTAGTTGACAATGGTATAGACCCAGAACAGTGGGGTCCAAGTTAAAGTTGACAATTGTATAGACCCAGAACAGGTGGGTACAAGTTATAGTTGACAATGGTATAGACCAAGAACAGTGGGTACAAGTTATAGTTGACAATGGTTTAGACCCAGAACAGAAGGTACAAGTTATAGTTGACAATGGTATACACCCAGAACAGGGGGATATAAGTTATAGTTGACAATGGTATAGACCAAGAACAGTGGGTACATGTTATAGTTGACAATGGTTTAGACCAAGAACAGAAGGTACAAGTTATAGTTGACAATGGTTCAGACCCAGAACAGTGGGTACAAGTTATAGTTGACAATGGTTTAGACCCAGAACAGAAGATACAAGTTATAGTTGACAATGGTATAGACCCAGAACAGGGGGATATAAGTTATAGTTGACAATGGTATAGACCCAGAACAGTGGGTACAAGTTATAGTTGACAATGGTTTAGACCCAGAACAGTGGGTACAAGTTATAGTTGACAATGGTTTAGACCCAGAATAGAAGATACAAGTTATAGTTGACAATGGTATAGACCCAGAACAGGGGGATATAAGTTATAGTTGACAATGGTATAGACCCAGAACAGGGGGGTACAAGTTATAGTTGACAATGGTTTAGACCCAGAACAGTGGGTACAAGTTATAGTTGACAATGGTTTAGACCCAGAACAGAAGATACAAGTTATAGTTGACAATGGTATAGACCCAGAACAGGGGGATATAAGTTATAGTTGACAATGGTATAGACCCAGAACAGTGGGTACATGTTATAGTTGACAATGGTTTAGACCAAGAACAGAAGGTACAAGTTATAGTTGACAATGGTATAGGCCCAGAACAGTGGGGTACAAGTTATAGTTGACAATGGTATAGACCAAGAACAGTGCGTACAAGTTATAGTTGACAATGGTTTAGACCCAGAACAGAAGATACAAGTTATAGTTGACAATGGTATAGACCCAGAACAGGGGGGTACAAGTTATAGTTGACAATGTTATAGACCAAGAACAGTGGGTACAAGTTATAGTTGACAATGTTATAGACCCAGAACAGAAGGTACAAGTTATAGTTGACAATGGTATAGACCCAGAACAGGGGGGTACAAGTTATAGTTGACAATGGTATAGACCGAGAACAGGGGGGTACAAGTTATAGTTGACAATGGTATAGACCCAGAACAGAGGGGTACAAGTTATAGTTGACAATGGTATAGACCCAGAACAGGGGGGTACAAGTTATAGTTGACAATGGTATAGACCCAGAACAGGGGGGTACAAGTTATAGTTGACAATGTTATAGACCAAGAACAGTGGGTACAAGTTATAGTTGACAATGGTATAGACCCAGAACAGGGGGGTACAAGTTATAGTTGACAATGGTATGGACCAGAACAGAAGGTACATGTTATAGTTGACAATGGTTTAGACCAAGAACAGAAGGTACAAGTTATAGTTGACAATGGTATGGACCCAGAACTGTGGGGTACACGTTATAGTTGACAATGGTATAGACCCAGAACAGGGGGATACAAGTTATAGTTGACAATGGTATGGACCCAGAACAAAGGGTACAAGTTATAGTTGACAATGGTATAGACCCAGAACAGGGGGGTACAAGTTATAGTTGACAATGGTATAGACCCAAAACAGGGGGGTACACGTTATAGTTGACAATGGTATAGACCCAGAACAGAGGGGTACACGTTATAGTTGACAATGGTATAGACCCAGAACAGGGTGGTACAAGTTATAGTTGACAATGGTATAGACCCAGAACAGGGGGGTACAAGTTATAGTTGACAATGTTATAGACCAAGAACAGTGGGTACAAGTTATAGTTGACAATGGTATAGACCCAGAACAGGGGGGTACAAGTTATAGTTGACAATGGTATAGACCCAGAACAGTTGGTACAAGTTATAGTTGACAATGGTATAGACCAAGAACAGAAGGTACAAGTTATAGTTGACAATGGTATGGACCAGAACAGAAGGTACATGTTATAGTTGACAATGGTTTAGACCAAGAACAGAAGGTACAAGTTATAGTTGACAATGGTATGGACCCAGAACAGAAGGTACAAGTTATAGTAAACAATGGTATAGACCCAGAACAGGGGGATATAAGTTATAGTTGACAATGGTATAGACCCAGAACAGTGCGTACATGTTATAGTTGACAATGGTTTAGACCAAGAACAGAAGGTACAAGTTATAGTTGACAATGGTATGGACCCAGAACAGAAGGTACAAGTTATAGTTGACAATGGTATGGACCCAGAACAGGAGGGTACAAGTTATAGTTGACAATGGTATGGACCCAGAAAAATGGGTAAAAGTTATAGTTGACAATGGTATGGACCCAGAACAGGGGGGTACAAGTTATAGTTGACAATGGTATGGACCCAGAACAGAAGGTACAAGTTATAGTTAACAATGGTATAGACCCAGAACAGGAGGGTACAAGTTATAGTTGACAATGGTATGGACCCAGAACAGAGGGGTACAAGTTATAGTTGACAATGGTATGGACCCAGAACAGTGGGTACAAGTTATAGTTGACAATGGTATAGACCCAGAACAGGGGGGTACAAGTTATAGTTGACAATGGTATGGACCCAGAACAGTGGGTACAAGTTATAGTTGACAATGGTATAGACCCAGAACAGGGGGGTACAAGTTATAGTTGACAATGGTATGGACCCAGAACAGTGGGTACAAGTTATAGTTGACAATGGTATGGACCCAGAACAGGGGGGTACAAGTTATAGTTGACAATGGTATGGACCCAGAAAAATGGGTACAAGTTATAGTTGACAATGGTATGGACCCAGAACAGTGGGTACAAGTTATAGTTGACAATGTTATAGACCCAGAACAGGGGGGTACAAGTTATAGTTGACAATGGTATGGACCCAGAACAGTGGGTACAAGTTATAGTTGACAATGGTATAGACCCAGAACAGGGGGGTACAAGTTATAGTTGACAATGGTATGGACCCAGAACAGTGGTTACAAGTTATAATTGACAATGGTATGGACCCAGAACAGGGGGGTACAAGTTATAGTTGACAATGGTATGGACCCAGAACAGGGGGGTACAAGTTATAGTTGACAATGGTATAGACCCAGAACAGGGGGGTACAAGTTATAGTTGACAATGGTATAGACCCAGAACAGGGGGGTACAAGTTATAGTTGACAATGGTATAGACCCAGAACAGGGGGGTACAAGTTATAGTTGACAATGGTATGGACCAAGAACAGAAGGTACAAGTTATAGTTGACAATGGTATAGACCCAGAACTGGGGGGTACAAGTTATAGTTGACAATGGTTTAGACCAAGAACAGGGGGGTACAAGTTATAGTTGACAATGGTTTGGACCCAGAACAGGGGGGTACAAGTTATAGTTGACAATGGTTTAGACCAAGAACAGGGGGGTACAAGTTATAGTTGACAATGGTTTAGACCAAGAACAGGGGGGGGGGGGTACAAGTTATAGTTGACAATGGTTTAGACCAAGAACAGGGGGGTACAAGTTATAGTTGACAATGGTTTAGACCAAGAACAGGGGGGTACAAGTTATAGTTGACAATGGTATGGACCCAGAACAGGGGGGTACAAGTTATAGTTGACAATGGTTTAGACCAAGAACAGAAGGTACAAGTTATAGTTGACAATGGTATGGACCCAGAACAGGGGGGTACAAGTTATAGTTGACAATGGTATGGACCCAGAACAGAAGGTACAAGTTATAGTAAACAATGGTATAGACCCAGAACAGAAGGTACAAGTTATAGTAAACAATGGTATAGACCCAGAACAGGGGGATACAAGTTATAGTTGACAATGGTATGGACCCAGAACAGAAGGTACAAGTTATAGTAAACAATGGTATAGACCCAGAACAGGGGGGGTACAAGTTATAGTTGACAATGTTATAGACCAAGAACAGAAGGTACAAGTTATAGTAAACAATGGTATAGACCCAGAACAGGGGGATACAAGTTATAGTTGACAATGGTATGGACCCAGAACAGAAGGTACAAGTTATAGTAAACAATGGTATAGACCCAGAACAGTGGGGTACAAGTTATAGTTGACAATGGTATGGACCCAGAACAGAAGGTACAAGTTATAGTAAACAATGGTATAGACCCAGAACAGGGGGATACAAGTTATAGTTGACAATGGTATGGACCCAGAACAGAAGGTACAAGTTATAGTTGACAATGGTATGGACCAGAACAGAAGGTACATGTTATAGTTGACAATGGTTTAACCAAGAACAGAAGGTACAAGTTATAGTTGACAATGGTATGGACCCAGAACAGAAGGTAAAAGTTATAGTAAACAATGGTATAGACCCAGAACAGGGGGATACAAGTTATAGTAGACAATGGTATGGACCCAGAACAAAGGATATAAGTTATAGTTGACAATGGTATAGACCCAGAACAGTGGGTACATGTTATAGTTGACAATTGTTTATACCAAGAACAGGGGGGTACAAGTTATAGTTGACAATGGTATGGACCCAGAACAGAAGGTACAAGGTATAGTTGACAATGTTATGGACCCAGAACAGAAGATACAAGTTATAGTTGACAATGGTATGGACCCAGAACAGAAGGTACAAGTTATAGTTGACAATGTTATGGACCCAGAACAGAAGGTACAAGTTATAGTTGACAATGGTATGGACCCAGAACAGAAGGTACAAGTTATAGTTGACAATGGTATGGACCCAGAACAGAAGGTACAAGTTATAGTTGACAATGGTATAGACCCAGAACAGGGGGGTACAAGTTATAGTTGACAATGGTATGGACCCAGAACAGAAGATATAAGTTATAGTTGACAATGGTATAGGCCCAGAACAGGGGGGTACAAGTTATAGTTGACAATGTTATGGACCCAGAACAGAAGGTACAAGTTATAGTTGACAATGGTATAGACCCAGAACAGTGGGGTACAAGTTATAGTTGACAATGGTATGGACCCAGAACAGAAGATACAAGTTATAGTTGACAATGTTATGGACCCGGAACAGAAGGAACAAGTTATAGTTGACAATGGTATAGACCCAGAACAGGGGGGTACAATTTATAGTTGACAATGGTATGGACCCAGAACAGAAGATACAAGTTATAGTTGACAATGGTAAAGACCAAGAACAGGGGGGTACAAGTTATAGTTGACAATGGTATAGACCCAGAACAGGGGGGTACAAGTTATAGTTGACAATGGTATAGACCCAGAACAGAAGATACAAGTTATAGTTGACAATGGTATGGACCCAGAACAGAAGGTACAAGTTATAGTTGACAATGGTATGGACCCAGAACAGAAGGTACAAGTTATAGTTGACAATGGTATGGACCCAGAACAGAAGGTACAAGTTATAGTTAACAATGGTATAGACCCAGAACAGGGGGGTACAAGTTATAGTTGACAATGGTATGGACCCAGAACAGAAGATACAAGTTATAGTTGACAATGGTATAGACCCAGAACAGGGGGGTACAAGTAATAGTTGACAATGGTATGGACCCAGAACAGGGGGGTACAAGTTATAGTTGACAATGGTATGGACCCAGAACAGAAGGTACAAGTTATAGTTGACAATGGTATGGACCCAGAACAGTGGGTACAAGTTATAGTTGACAATGGTATAGACCCAGAACAGGGGGGTACAAGTTATAGTTGACAATGGTATGGACCCAGAACAGAAGATACAAGTTATAGTTGACAATGGTATAGACCAAGAACAGGGGGGTACAAGTTATAGTTGACAATGGTATGGACCCAGAACAGAAGGTACAAGTTATAGTTGACAATGGTATAGACCCAGAACAGGGGGGTACAAGTTATAGTTGACAATGGTATGGACCCAGAACAGGGGGGTACAAGTTATAGTTGACAATGGTATGGACCCAGAACAGAAGGTACAAGTTATAGTTGACAATGTTATGGACCCAGAACAGTGGGTACAAGTTATAGTTGACAATGGTATAGACCAAGAACAGGGGGGTACAAGTTATAGTTGACAATGGTATGGACCCAGAACAGAAGGTACAAGTTATAGTTGACAATGTTATGGACCCAGAACAGAAGGTACAAGTTATAGTTGACAATGGTATGGACCCAGAACAGAAGATACAAGTTATAGTTGACAATGGTATGGACCCAGAACAGAAGATACAAGTTATAGTTGACAATGTTATGGACCCAGAACAGAAGGTACAAGTTATAGTTGACAATGGTATAGACCCAGAACAGGGGGGTACAAGTTATAGTTGACAATGGTATGGACCCAGAACAGTGGGTACAAGTTATAGTTGACAATGGTATAGACCCAGAACAGGGGGGTACAAGTTCTAGTTGACAATGGTATAGACCCAGAACAGTGGGGTCCAAGTTAAAGTTGACAATTGTATAGACCCAGAACAGGTGGGTACAAGTTATAGTTGACAATGGTATAGACCAAGAACACTGCGTACAAGTTATAGTTGACAATGGTTTAGACCCAGAACAGAAGGTACAAGTTATAGTTGACAATGGTATACACCCAGAACAGGGGGATATAAGTTATAGTTGACAATGGTATAGACCAAGAACAGTGGGTACATGTTATAGTTGACAATGGTTTAGACCAAGAACAGAAGGTACAAGTTATAGTTGACAATGGTTCAGACCCAGAACAGTGGGTACAAGTTATAGTTGACAATGGTATAGACCCAGAACAGAAGGTACAAGTTATAGTTGACAATGGTATAGACCCAGAACAGGGGGATATAAGTTATAGTTGACAATGGTATAGACCCAGAACAGTGGGTACAAGTTATAGTTGACAATGGTTTAGACCCAGAACAGTGGGTACAAGTTATAGTTGACAATGGTTTAGACCCAGAATAGAAGATACAAGTTATAGTTGACAATGGTATAGACCCAGAACAGGGGGATATAAGTTATAGTTGACAATGGTATAGACCCAGAACAGGGGGGTACAAGTTATAGTTGACAATGGTTTAGACCCAGAACAGTGGGTACAAGTTATAGTTGACAATGGTTTAGACCCAGAACAGAAGATACAAGTTATAGTTGACAATGGTATAGACCCAGAACAGGGGGATATAAGTTATAGTTGACAATGGTATAGACCCAGAACAGTGGGTACATGTTATAGTTGACAATGGTTTAGACCCAGAACAGAAGGTACAAGTTATAGTTGACAATGGTATAGACCCAGAACAGTGGGGTACAAGTTATAGTTGACAATGGTATAGACCAAGAACAGTGCGTACAAGTTATAGTTGACAATGGTTTAGACCCAGAACAGAAGATACAAGTTATAGTTGACAATGGTATAGACCCAGAACAGGGGGGTACAAGTTATAGTTGACAATGGTATAGACCCAGAACAGTGGGTACAAGTTATAGTTGACAATGGTTTAGACCCAGAACAGAAGGTACAAGTTATAGTTGACAATGGTATAGACCCAGAACAGGGGGGTACAAGTTATAGTTGACAATGGTATAGACCCAGAACAGGGGGGTACAAGTTATAGTTGACAATGGTATAGACCCAGAACAGAGGGGTACAAGTTATAGTTGACAATGGTATAGACCCAGAACAGGGTGGTACAAGTTATAGTTGACAATGGTATAGACCCAGAACAGGGGGGTACAAGTTATAGTTGACAATGTTATAGACCAAGAACAGTGGGTACAAGTTATAGTTGACAATGGTATAGACCCAGAACAGGGGGGTACAAGTTATAGTTGACAATGGTATGGACCAGAACAGAAGGTACATGTTATAGTTGACAATGGTTTAGACCAAGAACAGAAGGTACAAGTTATAGTTGACAATGGTATGGACCCAGAACTGTGGGGTACAAGTTATAGTTGACAATGGTATAGACCCAGAACAGGGGGATACAAGTTATAGTTGACAATGGTATGGACCCAGAACAAAGGGTACAAGTTATAGTTGACAATGGTATAGACCCAGAACAGGGGGGTACAAGTTATAGTTGACAATGGTATAGACCCAGAACAGGGGGGTACAAGTTATAGTTGACAATGGTATAGACCCAGAACAGAGGGGTACACGTTATAGTTGACAATGGTATAGACCCAGAACAGGGTGGTACAAGTTATAGTTGACAATGGTATAGACCCAGAACAGGGGGGTACAAGTTATAGTTGACAATGTTATAGACCAAGAACAGTGGGTACAAGTTATAGTTGACAATGGTATAGACCCAGAACAGGGGGGTACAAGTTATAGTTGACAATGGTATAGACCCAGAACAGTTGGTACAAGTTATAGTTGACAATGGTATAGACCAAGAACAGAAGGTACAAGTTATAGTTGACAATGGTATGGACCAGAACAGAAGGTACATGTTATAGTTGACAATGGTTTAGACCAAGAACAGAAGGTACAAGTTATAGTTGACAATGGTATGGACCCAGAACAGAAGGTACAAGTTATAGTAAACAATGGTATAGACCCAGAACAGGGGGATATAAGTTATAGTTGACAATGGTATAGACCCAGAACAGTGCGTACATGTTATAGTTGACAATGGTTTAGACCAAGAACAGAAGGTACAAGTTATAGTTGACAATGGTATGGACCCAGAACAGAAGGTACAAGTTATAGTTGACAATGGTATGGACCCAGAACAGGAGGGTACAAGTTATAGTTGACAATGGTATGGACCCAGAAAAATGGGTAAAAGTTATAGTTGACAATGGTATGGACCCAGAACAGAAGGTACAAGTTATAGTTAACAATGGTATAGACCCAGAACAGGAGGGTACAAGTTATAGTTGACAATGGTATGGACCCAGAACAGAGGGGTACAAGTTATAGTTGACAATGGTATGGACCCAGAACAGTGGGTACAAGTTATAGTTGACAATGTTATAGACCCAGAACAGGGGGGTACAAGTTATAGTTGACAATGGTATGGACCCAGAACAGTGGGTACAAGTTATAGTTGACAATGGTATAGACCCAGAACAGGGGGGTACAAGTTATAGTTGACAATGGTATGGACCCAGAACAGTGGTTACAAGTTATAATTGACAATGGTATGGACCCAGAACAGGGGGGTACAAGTTATAGTTGACAATGGTATGGACCCAGAAAAATGGGTACAAGTTATAGTTGACAATGGTATGGACCCAGAACAGTGGGTACAAGTTATAGTTGACAATGGTATAGACCCAGAACAGGGGGGTACAAGTTATAGTTGACAATGGTATGGACCCAGAACAGTGGGTACAAGTTATAGTTGACAATGGTATAGACCCAGAACAGGGGGGTACAAGTTATAGTTGACAATGGTATGGACCCAGAACAGTGGTTACAAGTTATAATTGACAATGGTATGGACCCAGAACAGGGGGGTACAAGTTATAGTTGACAATGGTATAGACCCAGAACAGGGGGGTACAAGTTATAGTTGACAATGGTATAGACCCAGAACAGAGGGGTACAAGTTATAGTTGACAATGGTATAGACCCAGAACAGGGGGGTACAAGTTATAGTTGACAATGGTATAGACCCAGAACAGGGGGGTACAAGTTATAGTTGACAATGTTATAGACCAAGAACAGAAGGTACAAGTTATAGTTGACAATGGTATAGACCCAGAACAGGGGGGTACAAGTTATAGTTGACAATGGTTTAGACCCAGAACAGGGGGGTACAAGTTATAGTTGACAATGGTATGGACCCAGAACAGGGGGGTACAAGTTATAGTTGACAATGGTTTAGACCAAGAACAGGGGGGTACAAGTTATAGTTGACAATGGTTTAGACCAAGAACAGGGGGGGGGGGGGTACAAGTTATAGTTGACAATGGTTTAGACCAAGAACAGGGGGGTACAAGTTATAGTTTACAATGGTTTAGACCAAGAACAGGGGGGTACAAGTTATAGTTGACAATGGTATGGACCCAGAACAGGGGGGTACAAGTTATAGTTGACAATGGTTTAGACCAAGAACAGAAGGTACAAGTTATAGTTGACAATGGTATGGACCCAGAACAGGGGGGTACAAGTTATAGTTGACAATGGTATGGACCCAGAACAGAAGGTACAAGTTATAGTTGACAATGGTATAGACCCAGAACAGAAGGTACAAGTTATAGTAAACAATGGTATAGACCCAGAACAGGGGGATACAAGTTATAGTTGACAATGGTATGGACCCAGAACAGAAGGTACAAGTTATAGTAAACAATGGTATAGACCCAGAACAGGGGGGGTACAAGTTATAGTTGACAATGTTATAGACCAAGAACAGAAGGTACAAGTTATAGTAAACAATGGTATAGACCCAGAACAGGGGGATACAAGTTATAGTTGACAATGGTATGGACCCAGAACAGAAGGTACAAGTTATAGTAAACAATGGTATAGACCCAGAACAGTGGGGTACAAGTTATAGTTGACAATGGTATGGACCCAGAACAGAAGGTACAAGTTATAGTAAACAATGGTATAGACCCAGAACAGGGGGATACAAGTTATAGTTGACAATGGTATGGACCCAGAACAGAAGGTACAAGTTATAGTTGACAATGGTATGGACCAGAACAGAAGGTACATGTTATAGTTGACAATGGTTTAACCAAGAACAGAAGGTACAAGTTATAGTTGACAATGGTATGGACCCAGAACAGAAGGTAAAAGTTATAGTAAACAATGGTATAGACCCAGAACAGGGGGATACAAGTTATAGTAGACAATGGTATGGACCCAGAACAAAGGATATAAGTTATAGTTGACAATGGTATAGACCCAGAACAGTGGGTACATGTTATAGTTGACAATTGTTTATACCAAGAACAGGGGGGTACAAGTTATAGTTAACAATGGTATAGACCCAGAACAGGGGGGTACAAGTTATAGTTAACAATGGTATAGACCCAGAACAGGGGGGTACAAGTTATAGTTGACAATGGTATGGACCCGGAACAATGGGTACAAGTTATAGTTGACAATGGTATAGACCCAGAACAGGGGGGGTTCAAGTTATAGTTGACAATGGTATGGACCCAGAACAGTGGGTACAAGTTATAGTTGACAATGGTATAGACCCAGAACATGGGGGGTACAAGTTATAGTTGACAATGGTATGGACCCAGAACAGTGGTTACAAGTTATAATTGACAATGGTATGGACCCAGAACAGAAGGTACAAGTTATAGTTGACAATGGTATAGACCCAGAACAGAAGATACAAGTTATAGTTGACAATGGTATGGACCCAGAACAGGGGGGTACAAGTTATAGTTGACAATGATATGGACCCAGAACAGGGGGGTACATGTTTTAGTTGACAATGGTATAGACAAAGAACAGGGGGGTACATGTTTTAGTTGACAATGGTATGGACCCAGAACAGTAGGTACAAGTTATAGTTGACAATGGTATAGACCCAGAACAGTGGGGTACAAGTTATAGTTGACAATGGTATAGACCCAGAACAGTGGGTACATGTTTTAGTTGACAATGGTATAGACCAAGAACAGTGGGTACAAGTTATAGTTGACAATGGTATGGACCCAGAACAGTGGGGTACACGTTATGGTTGACAATGGTATAGACCCAGAACAGTTGGTACAAGTTATAGTTGACAATGGTATAGACCCAGAAAAGTGGGGTACACGTTATAGTTGACAATGGTTTAGACCCAGAACAGAAGGTACAAGTTATAGTTGACAATGGTATGGACCCAGAACAGGGGGGGGGGGGTACAAGTTATAGTTGACAATGGTATAGACCCAGAACAGAAGGTACAAGTTATAGTTGACAATGGTTTAGACCCAGAACAGGGGGTTACAAGTTATAGTTGACAATGGTTTAGAACAGAAGGTACAAGTTATAGTTGACAATGGTATGGACCCAGAACAGGGGGTTACAAGTTATAGTTGACAATGGTATAGACCAAGAACAGTAGGTACAAGTTATAGTTGACAATGGTTTAGACCCAGAACAGTTGGTACAAGTTATAGTTGACAATGGTTTAGACCAAGAACAGTGGGGTACATGTTATAGTTGACAATGGTATAGACCCAGAACAGTGGGGTACACGTTATAGTTGACAATGTTAAAGACCCAGAACAGTGGGGTACACTTTATAGTTGACAATGGTATGGACCCAGAACAGTAGGTACAAATTATAGTTGACAATGGTTTAGACCAAGAACAGAAGGTACAAGTTATAGTTGACAATGGTATGGACCCAGAACAGTGGGTACAAGTTATAGTTGACAATGGTATAGACCAATAACAGGGGGGTACAAGTTATAGTTGACAATGGTATAGACCAAGAACAGGGGGGTACAAGTTATAGTTGACAATGTTATGGACCCAGAACAGAAGGTACAAGTTATAGTTGACAATGGTATAGACCCAGAACAGGGGGGTACAAGTTATAGTTGACGATGTTATGGACCCAGAACAGAAGGTACAAGTTATAGTTGACAATGGTATAGACCCAGAACAGGGGGGTACAAGTTATAGTTGACAATGGTATGGACCCAGAACAGAAGATACAAGTTATAGTTGACAATGGTATAGACCCAGAACAGGGGGGTACAAGTTATAGTTGACAATGGTATGGACCCAGAACAGAAGATACAAGTTATAGTTGACAATGGTATGGACCCAGAACAGTGGGGTACAAGTAATAGTTGACAATGGTATGGACCCAGAACAGAAGATAGAAGTTATAGTTGACAATGGTATAGACCCAGAACAGAAGGTACAAGTTATAGTTGACAATGGTATGGACCCAGAACAGAAGATACAAGTTATAGTTGACAATGGTATGGACCCAGAACAGAAGATACAAGTTATAGTTGACAATGGTATGGACCCAGAACAGAAGATACAAGTTATAGTTGACAATGGTATAGACCCATAACAGGGGGGTACAAGTTATAGTTGACAATGGTATGGACCCAGAACAGGGGGGTACAAGTTATAGTTGACAATGGTATGGACCCAGAACAGAAGGTACAAGTTATAGTTGACAATGCTATGGACCCAGAACAGTGGGTACAAGTTATAGTTGACAATGGTATAGACCAAGAACAGGGGGTACAAGTTATAGTTGGCAATGGTATGGACCCAGAACAGAAGATACAAGTTATAGTTGACAATGGTATGGACCAGGAACAGAAGGTACAAGTTATAGTTGACAATGGTATGGACCCAGAACAGAAGGTACAAGTTATAGTTGACAATGTTATGGACCCAGAACAGTGGGTACAAGTTATAGTTGACAATGGTATAGACCAAGAACAGGGGGGTACAAGTTATAGTTGACAATGGTATGGACCCAGAACAGAAGGTACAAGTTATAGTTGACAATGTTATGGACCCGGAACAGAAGGAACAAGTTATAGTTGACAATGGTATGGACCCAGAACAGAAGGTACAAGTTATAGTTGACAATGTTATGGACCCAGAACAGAAGATACAAGTTATAATTGACAATGGTATGGACCCAGAACAGAAGATACAAGTTATAGTTGACAATGTTATGGACCCAGAACAGAAGATACAAGTTATAGTTGACAATGGTATGGACCCAGAACAGAAGGTACAAGTTATAGTTGACAATGGTATGGACCCAGAACAGTGGGGTCCAAGTTAAAGTTGACAATGGTATAGACCCAGAACAGTGGGTACAAGTTATAGTTGACAATGGTATAGACCAAGAACACTGCGTACAAGTTATAGTTGACAATGGTTTGGACCCAGAACAGAAGGTACAAGTTATAGTTGACAATGGTATAGACCAAGAACAGGGGGGTACACGTTATGGTTGACAATGGTATGGACCCAGAACAGGGGGGTACAAGTTATAGTTGACAATGGTATAGACCCAGAACAGTGGGTACACATTATAGTTGACAATGGTATGGACCCAGAACAGAAGGTAAAAGTTATAGTTGACAATGGTATGGACCCAGAACAGAAGGTACAAGTTATAGTTGACAATGTTATGGACCCAGAACAGTTGTTACAAGTTATAGTTGACAATGGTATAGACCCAGAACAGGGGGGTACAAGTTATAGTTGACAATGGTATAGACCCAGAACAGTTGGTACAAATTATAGTTGACAATGGTATAGACCCAGAACAGTGGGTACATGTTATAGTTGACAATGGTATAGACCAAGAACACTGCGTACAAGTTATAGTTGACAATGGTATAGACCAAGAACAGTGGGGTACAAGTTATAGTTGACAATGGTATAGACCAAGAACAGTGGGTACAAGTTATTTAGTTGACAATGGTATAGACCCAGAACAGTTGGTACAAGTTATAGTTGACAATGTTATAGACCAAGAACACTGCGTACAAGTTATAGTTGACAATGGTATAGACCAAGAACAGTGGGGTACAAGTTATAGTTGACAATGGTATGGACCCAGAACAGTGGGTACAAGTTATAGTTGACAATGGTATAGACCCAGAACAGTGGGTACAAGTTATAGTTGACAATGTTATAGACCAAGAACACTGCGTACAAGTTATAGTTGACAATGGTATAGACCAAGAACAGTGGGGTACAAGTTATAGTTGACAATGGTATGGACCCAGAACAGTGGTGTACAAGTTATAGTTGACAATGGTATAGACCCAGAACAGGGTGGTACAAGTTATAGCTGACAATGGTATAGACCCAGAACAGTGGGTACAAGTTATAGTTGACAATGGTATAGACCAAAAACAGTGCATACAAGTTATAGCTGACAATGGTATAGACTCAGAACAGTGCGTACAAGTTATAGCTGATAATGGTATGGACCCAGAACAGTGCGTACAAGTTATAGTTGACAATGGTATAGACCCAGAACAGTGGGTACAAGTTATAGTTGACAATGGTATAGACCCAGAACAGTGCGTACAAGTTATAGCTGACAATGGTATAGACCAAGAACACTGCGTACAAGTTATAGCTGACAATGGTATAGACCAAGAACAGTGGGTACAAGTTATAGCTGACAATGGTATAGACTCAGAACAGTGCGTACAAGTTATAGCTGACAATGGTATAGACCAAGAACAGTGGGTACAAGTTATAGCTGACAATGGTATAGACCCAGAACAGTGCGTACAAGTTATAGCTGACAATGGTATAGACCAAGAACACTGCGTACAAGTTATAGTTGACAATGGTATAGACCCAGAACAGTGGGTACAAGTTATAGTTGACAATGGTATAGACTCAGAACAGTGCGTACAAGTTATAGCTGATAATGGTATGGACCCAGAACAGTGCGTACAAGTTATAGTTGACAATGGTATAGACCAAGAACAGTGGGGTACAAGTTATAGCTGACAATGGTATGGCCCCAGAACAGTGCGTACAAGTTATAGTTGACAATGGTATAGACTCAGAACAGTGCGTACAAGTTATAGCTAACAATGGTATAGACCCAAAACAGTGGATACATGTTATACTGTGAAATCATTAATGTTCGTGGGGCATTAATGTTTGTGGTTTTCGTGGGTAGGGTGATCCACAAATTTAAGATCCGACGAAATATAGACTCTTTATTCACTTTTTCAACTGCCATGTTATGTACATACTAGTTTATTTGTTACAGAAGTCGCAGTATACAGCGTTTATACCTGTCTCACTGTATATTTTAGTATCATTGTTTTGTTAATATATTACTGCCACAAATAATTAACCAAATCAATTATGTAATTTTATGAACCAAATGACAGAAGCACGTGTTTAAACTTGTGCTGTTAATGAAAATCTCAAGATTTACAAGATGTGCGTGATGAGTGTCGGTACTCGATTTTTTGATTTATGAAATAATTAACCGATTACATTGGAGGTTACTGAGCACCCAACGAGACAAACTACAAAACGACGCGTTCAATATATTTATAAAACAAAAACGTGTGAATAAATTTTGAAATGATCTTGTTTACTCAAAAAAACGTACCTTTTCGGTGTTTCCACAGTTTGCAAAATTCTTAATGGCTTCCCTTATCTGTATTTATGATCACGGTACATCTTTTTTTATGACTTTAATTCCCAATTAAATCGATAATTGACAACGGTATATGCACTAATTGGCATGTCGTACCACTTTAGCAAGTGTCATAAACCGTGTGACGTACAAGATGGAAATCACGGGCCAGCGCGTGGAGATTATGCGGACGATCTAGGACGATCGCATATTCGATTTTCTTTTTCAAAAATGAAAAACCACGAATTCAAGTACCCACGAAATTGTTTTTTTTTCGGCAAACCACGAAATTTCATGCCAACGAATATAAATGATTTCACAGTAGCTGACAATGGTATAGACCAAGAACAGTGGGTACATGTTTTAGTTGACAATGGTATAGACCAAGGACAGTGCGTACATGTTTTAGTTGACAATGGTATAGACCAAGAACAGTGGGTACAAGTTATAGTTGACAATGGTATGGACCCAGAACAGTGGGTACAAGTTATAGTTGACAATGGTATGGACCCAGAACAGTGGGTACAAGTTATAGTTGACAATGGTATAGACCCAGAACAGTGGGTACAAGTTATAGTTGACAATGGTATAGACCAAGAACAGTGGGTACAAGTTATAGTTGACAATGGTATAGACGAAGAACAGTGGGTAGAAGTCATAGTTGACAATGGTATAGACCAAGAACAGTGGGGTTCAAGTTATAGCTGACAATATAATGGACCAAGAACAGTTGGGTAGCGTATAGTTTTAGCTGAATATGAATTACAGAATATCAGACACAAATTAAAAGAATGTTTATATGAGCATTGACATCATGACAGGACAAAAATAACACACATGTAATTTAAACAGTTTTTATTGCACCAATTATTATGAAATTTCATAACATAAAGTGAATAAAATAATATTACTTATAAGCAATTAATCAAGTATGAGTCAAATATAGCAGCATTATATACATTGACAATAACTTAGCAACATTTCATAATCCTCAATAATCTTAAATATATTTACAAGCACTATTTAAACAATATTTATATCCAAGCATCTCAATATTCTCAATGACATAAGCGCTAACAGTTAAAGGGTAATTTATGTGTCAAGACAAGTTGTCCCCCAAAAAGGTTGTTTAAATTTCTTCACATTATTCCTCCATTTGTTTAATTTTCATTCAAATAAAATGTGTAACTTAAGAAAATACAGCATCTCTCAACTCTGAATATGTTTTTCTTCAAAAATTGGTTATCGCCCTCCAAGGAATCAACTATCTTTGAAATCCTTCAACTAATATGAAAATTTTCCACATTTTAACACAACTAAAGAGGGATGAGCTTCAGTAATTGCTTAAAGTCTTTTGGACGACGATCCTGCTGCCACCAACAAACTAATATAGAAAACAGTTAGAGAATAACATGCAGTCACACAAGGTGATTACAGCCACAAACTTGAACGCCCTTAATGTGAAAAACACAAAATAACTTAGAACATTTGAGCAAATAAACTCTGGTTCCTTCTTAATGAAAGACAAAGTGTTAGCAGATACATTTCTGAGGGACTTTCTGAACAAATAAAGTATTTTGCGTACCCATACATATGTGCAAATTAGTTAATCTTGAACAAAAACAACAACAATGGACATACTATATAAATGTTCTAAACAATGGAAAATTATTGTTTCAGTAGTTTTTGAAAAATGAAATAATGATGTTTTTATGGATGGTTTGCAACAGAAACATATTATTGACATATTTGATATTAAACACTACTCATTGGAATTGCTAGAGATCTATTAAAATATTCCAATACTGGATGGCCTACTCTGAAACAATGTTATTAGTTTTTTATATCAAAGTTTACAATGTACTGATTATATTAAATTATACACACAGATTCTAAATGCTGAAAAAATAACTGAGTACAAATGCATAACATAACAAATAAGCACATTGTAGGTGTTTATTTTCTGGTCCGTCAGAATCCAATGACTTAATGTATAATGTCATAGTAGAAACTGCGGTAGGGGTCATTGACAGTGTTGCACCAACAGTTGCTAACAATGAACAGTCTTAATAACATCGAGACTGCTTCCCTGTGGATACCTCTTTTGTGTATATGTGTATTGTAGAAGCAGTCTTTGACTTACGCCAATAAAGTTAAATCATTTATAAAGCTTCAACATGATTTGTAGACAGGCATGTACAGACAGGCATCACTTATCACACTTGGTCAATACATACACCATAAATTGTCATAAATACAAATTATCATCCCATTACAAAATTTGCACAAGTATTAATTAAAACACAACTTAGTATGAAATTGACATGTCGCTAAAATTTGAGTTTTTATGTCTGCTGTAATTATTAAGTTTGTTTAACAAAAGAATACAAGAACCACTTTGTCCACATGCTTGTCTTTGTACGGAGTCTATGGATTTCCATATCACACCCTGACATTATGTCACTTCTTCGTTCATCTGGATGTTCTGATAACTCCTCCACAGCAAACTATTCACTTATCACTTCACGGATCATCCAAAAATACTAGTATATTAAATATTACACAATCACAAAACAGATTGTTGCTACAAAAATGGCCATAATCAGCACCAGGAGAAGAAAGGAGTTCTATGTTGAAAACTTTGTGTATAAGAGTCACTGTCAGTTCGGAGACGTCCACTGCTTGACCGATTTCTCTCGACTGTTACCACAGGCATCTGGACCAGCTGGACAGGTGATTTGTCATCTTTGAGGGCTTGTGTGAGATTTAATATCTGTGGGATGAAACAATATCATGATTAACATAGATATCATGAACAATCTAATTTTAAGACCGGGATAATACATGTGTATGCCAAGATACTGAGTCATATACTTATACACATGTACTCTCAATTGTAAACAAAAGAGCTTAAATTCCCATAAATTGATAGAAGAAAATTCTGTTAAAAAATAGCCAAATATTTGAGATTCTTAAGGCATTCAATATAAATAACATTAGTTAATTGATACATTAATATTTCCCAAGGTTAAGTATAAAGCAATGCTATTTGGTGAACATTATTACAGTTCATACATCGAAACTATCATTTTTCTTCCATCATTCAAAACCACTTGGATATTCTCAAATTTCTTCTCTTTTCCATCCTATCTTCCAATCAACATTATAGCTGAGTCAATTATTCATTTAAATGCATTGTATTGTTAAATATACCATAATCTAAAATATTTAAAAAAATAATGAAACATAACATAATTTCATAATTTCTGTCATTTTCAATTGATAAAAATTTGTTGATACTGTAAACACTATAATTTACAACATATAAGAAAATAAGAGAGGTAATACTATTACTTTTTAGCTATCTCCTCAATCCTTTTAAAAGGTGATACATGTATAATATGTGTTTCAATGTATTTCATGAAATAACTAACGTTTAAACTAATGTTCCCACACAGGTTCATCTCAATGGGGAGGCAAGTAGAGATTTTTCTCATACTGAGTAAACTAAAGACAAGCTGGTCAGGCTCCAGTCTTTTGAAAATTTTGAAGAAATAACTACAAACTTTCTTCTTTTACCAATTAAAAGCCTAGCATGGTTAAATATGTTTACTCATTTGAATCATGGTCCAAAACTTGAAAAATATGTGTTTAGAACAAAAAAATATTTACTTTCATAATAACTCAATTATCATATGAAGTGTACTCAACTTTTTTTTGCAGATTTCATGACCTTATAAAGGAAGGTAATGCTTAAACATCATCAAAATATGAAAAAAACTGGTATTTATTTCCTTCCTAGTTACAAAATAAATAGGACTTAAATAGTGCACTCAGTTAGGTAAGAGTTTTCAGAAACTGGGGCCTGGCCACTGTTTTTAAGAATAAAAGTGAGGGCTCAAAATTGCCATACCTGTCCACGCATCACAGACATCTGCTTATCAAATGTTCCACGGTCAAATCCCTTGTCAGTCTTCAAAGAAAAAGGGAGACACATGTAAGTTGCAGGTGCTTGTTGAGCATTTGGACAAAAATGTGTTCATAATTGTACACAGTGAATATTATAAATATCATAGTTTTTCTTTAATTGTTTACCTTTAAAGTTTCTATAAAATAAAAATAATAATAGCTTTGTTTACAAAAGCATTTATGAGTTGATGGAAAACATCCTATTTCATTTGCATGGTAATGCGGATGTAGATTGGCACGCGTGCACAGAGCTACTTTTTTTTTCCGGTTTCAATATTTTATGTTTTAATTATACAATATTTTAGACTTTAATTTTAAGTTATTAATTTCAACATACATATATCTGCTTTGTTATCACAGTGCTTTTATTTTTTTCTATTTGGTCTTAACAACTGCATTTGTTCATATGATTGCTTATTATTGTGATCTCCTATTTCCTGTGAGCTGGTTACCTACATAAGCTGCTATTAGACTGGTTTATTAAAATAGATAAAGTGACTGGTTCCAGGGTCACAACACTCATCAACACAACGCCTACCTTGAATAGTGTATACAGCTCGTCACACAACTCTTGCACAAAGTTCATATCTGACAGCTGGGGAAGAACAAGGTCCTTGATTTCTTGTGAAAACGGGACTTTAGCCTGCGGAAGCCACGCCCAGTGGTACGGGTCTGAAATAAAAGCATATACTTTGTAACAGTGTAATATAACGTTTGTCATAAAATTCATTGTTGAAAGCTTTGAAAGACATAAGATAATTAAAAAGAGCACCGAAAGTGATTGTCAACATTCATCTACTTTTCTTTGATAATCAAGGCTAACAACTCAACACTTTCAACAGCTAGAGTTACCGGACTTATTTCATAAATGTGTATTGCTGTGAGTTGAAATGTTTTAAGTTTAATTGGAATAGTTTTTAGCTAATGCCAAAGCTGAAGGTTTTGTACACTAACGACAATACAAGGTCTACAGCAATTTTCTTCCAAAAACACAAAAAATTGGTTGCAAGTCATCCTACCATAGCTGAATGACTTACGTACATACTCTGAACATTTAAAAATAGTGTATGAATATTCCAGAATTCAACTGAAACCATTTTTTTATGGGAGTAAGCAGCAAGCATCTGCTGCATATTCATGATGCATCTTCACAAGAATGTTTGGTTGAAAGTTGTTTTTCGGAGTTTATATAGTTTAATTCAGTGAAACAAAAAAATAAATAATACAAATCAAAGATTTCTGACGTTGGATGAAACACCTGTTATGTGACACATGTAATGTTCATGTTCTACATGTTAACAGTAATGCCTAAGTATATAAATGAAAAACTCTTACAAGCCCGCCACTCATCCGGGTGTTTAAAGGGAAATGCAAGACCGTTGTCAATGGCAGCTATTGAGATTTCCGGGTTCTCTACAAAACTCCAGTCGCTGTCCTGAAACACGCAAACAAGAACACTGCAAGGGAATGCCATAGCTTGTTTGATAAGGGGCATAATCTGACAACTAGTAAAACCAGAGTTGCGGGACTTGCTCCACATACACCTAGTCTCACTAGCAAAATGTGTAGTACATCTCAACCAAAGACTATTAAAAAAAGATTTGCATTATGACACTTATTGCAGGACTTTCAATCATTGAGAAATAAAAGCTTTTGATGGGTGAAAGTGGCCACATTTCGGCCCCTATATGGCAGATAGAGGGGTCTACTGCTATGAGATTTCAATTTCCAATGACAACCAGGGTAAATTCTTATTCTGTACTTTCTTCTAGCCTTTTACAAAGCTAAGCTTTAACATATTTCTGTGGATTGAAGAATTTCTGAATAGTGCAATGAAATAAATAAAAATGTGTGAACATTTCAAAATAAGGGTTATAGCAAATTCAGATTGTTAATCTAGTTGAAAGAAATGCTGTTTTTAAATGTTTTAGTTCAATGTTATAACAAACCCCTTTTCCGCTGTCTGTTTCGGCAGAGGCTGGTTCATATTTGATTAGCCAGTTGTCATTACCCCGATCTGAAATGTCAAATTTTTACAATGAAATAAAATTAACTGTTATTTTTTCATAAATAATGCAGCAATCTTCATTTCACATCCCTTGATGAAAATACAAAACATGAAACATAAGCAGTAAGGTATTTTTTAGGTAAGTATTTGATTCTTTACAAGGGGTTTTAAGGTTGATTCCTGTTCTGGGCGAAAAGGCATGTACAATACTTTGTGTAAGAGATTCATTACATTCATCATTTTTTTGTGTAATGTAAAAGGTAAAAACTTTTACATTTGACAAATGTATATAATTGGTATATTTCCACAAATAAAATATAAATAAGCCGGAAATATCATTACTACTAAAGGTAATTAAGCTTAATTTTAATTTCAAAATAATTCAATATACTTATAAAGATTATAATATAATATCAGATACCATACAGATTAAATAACAATGATTTGTTCACTATCTGTACATATATAGAAGCTTAGCATTTATCTATCCATCAAAGTTTTCTCATATCGAGGACACAGTCTGTACATGTGTAGCAGATATTGCTCTGTATACTCAACAATACCATAATCAGGGAAGATAATCAATGTCAATATTTACAAACAAGAGATATTGCAATAACAATTCATAGTTAAACTTTCGATATAGAAAATGAAAATTGCCCTAAACATGGCAGGTGACATTTTTGTTTCAAATTTGTCCTTTTTAGCTTAATTTACTTTTGAGCAATTTCACTCAGTTTAAAATTTGTGACCAAATATTAATTCATTAGAAAATATGGATTCAGTACATGGCAGTTAGCCTCAAAAGCAATTGGTTGAAATGAATGAATCCAGCACTCTTTGCTTAACTGTTATATTTAATGAAGAGAGTCTGCTAGTATCAAATCAAACAGGTGAGACCAGAGAGCATCAAAATGTGAGAAAGTTAGAACCCTGCTTCGAATTTGAAAACTGTATGATTTCTAAAGGAACTTTTAATCAAGCATGGCTTTCATCAACATTCTGCAAATAATCAGTCTTACAATTATCCAGAAATGTCAGCCAATGTAAGCCTTAAGTCAGAAAAAATACTCAAGTCCAGACCTGTGTTTCTTATGATGTAATCCAGCACAACCAGTCGCTCAAACAAATGCTGGAACTTTCTGGCAGTGGATTCTGGCAAAGCCTCTGCATCAAACCGGCGTAACCAGAAGTCTGCGTCCTTGTACCCGTTCACGAACAGTTGGAACGAACCCGACTTTCAATTAGAAAAACACAATAAAACAAGAGCACCGGAGAACAGTTAAAATCACATGCCAATGAATGTTGTCAGTTGTGATTTTTCAGTCAACAAAGTATAAATCCCAATTACTAAAGCCTGAGGTATGGGCCTTGCTTCACAAGTCTGTATAATCGCTGGTTACATGTTTGCCAAGTTGTTATTGTTTTTCTACAACAGTTTTTGTCATACAGGCAAGACAAAGATCCTGACAACAATGATGACAGCAAGGCTATCACATTACCTAAGCTTTTGCTTTGAAAAACTAGACAATGCTTGGATTTTGAAATATGAGTATCAAAAAATACCATAATAGTTTGTAAGTCCTGGCACATAAATAATTATGACTTAAGGTTAAATAGAGTAAGATATAGACACAGAGGTAAAAATATCCCTGAGCAATTTACCTTATTTGGTAGTCCAAGTCTGTGAAATTTTTTGCCAATTTGAGGGAAGTTTCTGTTGATGTTCTTCTTAGTTGTTGCTTTAGCCCGATCTATGGCATTATAGTTAAAGGTACGACTCGACAATTTAACAACCTGAAATATGTATATCAAAGTACTAAAAGCCACACCAATTGAAGTTATTGTTTGACCAAAAAAGTTTGGAATAGTGAGTAAAACAAAACATTTTTTTTTTCTCATCTAGTTTAAAAACACACGCTTTTTACTATGATTAATTTCTTAAAACAAAATGTTTTAACTTATTTAAATATAATTTTAAGGAAATACCCCCTAGAAGCTTTAAATTACAAACTGTTTTAGCATATTAGTGTGTCAAAACATGACAATCAGTCTGACTGACAATATCTGAGTTTTTTAAGGGGGAATTAGGAGCAGCAATTTAAAAATGTAAATATTGGAATGGCCTAAAACTTGAAAGTTCATGATGTCCTACAAAATAATATATGTTGTTTTACACAGAAATGAACCACGCCATCATCCACAGTTTTACCTTAGTAGTTGGGACAACATTTAACTGCAGTTTTTGGTCAACTAGACTTGCACCCGATTCAGAAAGGTAACCCTGGTTTGGAACAAGACAACTTCGCCCAAAACAGCACGGACAGCACAGTTTGTGAAGCCATTTGGTCCATTTTGGGTTCAACTTTCCATATGGCTCTTCATCTTTGGGTTTGAACACAGCAATGGTTTTCTGAAAGAAGAAGTACACAATTATCTCATTAATGTCAATAGTTCTTGTGTTTTTTTCATTCTTAAAATATCCAAGTATGCAATAATACCATACAGTAATTAACATGACATGCAATCAGATTGTGTTTTCCCTCGGAAATAACAGCTGGCCTATGTAGGCGTACTATCGGTAAGGTTTCCGTCAAATTCCTAATTAGAAACTTCTTTAAATCAAGGAGAAGAGGCAATTTCAACAAGTTTATCCTGAAATTGAATAGCAAGAATTTTCCCTAATAATAGTTACAGAGGTATAGTACTTGTTGGTAAAAATGCTAAGAAAACTTCACAAACAGGTTCTTCAGTCTAGCTTATGATAAAATTTATTGAATCCAAGTCCACGAGCATTTGTTTATCCCAGGGTTTTCATTGGCTAGATCATTATGAGCTGCTCAGTTTCATTTCAACTTGCAATTTACATTTCAAAGGTGGAAAAAAAAAGAAATGCTTTGAATGATGTCAAACAAAAATACAGAAGATACTAGATTGTCTTTGCTTTCACCGAAGACACTTTTAACATCCTGTACTTGTTGCACATATCCTGCCAATTAAAACAAATTCTAGATCCTTTCTCTTTAATCAAAATGTCAATCTCTGGCAATTACCACTTTGTTAGGCCAGTGTGTTTTAATATGACCCAGAAGGATCAAACTCATGACCTTGGTTTATATATGTGTTAATAACTATGAGCTACAGTGTAAAAGCACTTTTTGGCCTGGATGTATTGCTTTAATAACAATTGTGTAATAATGTCCACCAATTTTTTTTAGTTTGAAATACACCAATTCAGAAAAAGGTGTTTTTTTTATAATGACTGTTTAATTCCCAAAACATGATGATTCATTCACATGTAAACCACTTGAAATCAAATAGTAATTTTTTAAATACAAGTAGGTCCTTGATCATTCAAATATGAATATATATCTAGCAAAACCGAATGACTCAATATACTTCATGGCCACCCAAAAAACAGAAAAAAATGAGGGTCACAATGAATTTATTAAAGCATAGCACCAATCTCATATGGCTCTCAATTCTAAGATTACCATCATTTTTAACAAATCTTACAATAAAAAGAGAAGAAACTGCATAATTCACTGTTATTAGGTTCACTTTCCATTGATTAAATGTCTATAAGGAAAACCACCATGAAATGTATATAAACATATGGTGCACAAGAAGAAATGAACATAAAATAACAATAATTCCAGTGGGATTTCTGCTCACCAGTCAAAACACTAAACAGGCAGGCAACAAATGCATAAAAACAGTTTGTTTAATAAAAACACTTTGCTGCAATATTAAGGTAGAAAGGTTAGAACAACTTTCCCCCCAATATTTTTCTGAGAAAGGTTAATGTATAATTCCTTTAAATGTATGTACCGGGTACACCTATTGGCCTAAATCATTGTTGCAAATGCTACTGGGGTATATCATTTCTCTATACATATTTACACTTATTGACCTAAATCATTGTTGCAGATACTACTGGGGTATCATTTCTCTATACGTATTTACACCTATTGGCCTAAATCATTGTTGCAGATACTACTGGGGTATCATTTCTCTATACGTATTTACACCTATTGGCCTAAATCATTGTTGCAGATACTACTGGGGTATCATTTCTCTATACGTATTTACATCTATTGGCCTAAATCATTGTTGCAGATACTACTGGGGTATCATTTCTCTATACGTATTTACACCTATTGGCCTAAATCATTGTTGCAGATACTACTGGGGTATATCATTTCTCTATAGGTATTTACACCTATTGGCCTAAATCATTGTTGCAGATGCTACTGGGGTATCATTTCTCTATAGGTATTTACACCTATTGGCCTAAATCATTGTTGCAGATACAACTGGGGTATATCATTTCTTTATATGTATGTACACCTGTGGCCTTAAATCATTGTTGCAGATGCTACTTGGGTACTGGTATATCATTTCTTTATATGTATGTAAACCTGTGGCCTTAAATCATTGTTGCAGATGCTACTTGGGTACTGGTATATCATTTCTTTATATGTATGTACACCTGTGGCCTTAAATCATTGTTGCAGATGCTACTGGGGGTATATCATTTCTTTAAATGTATCATGTACACCTATGGCCTAAATCATTGTTGCAGATGCTACTTGGGTACTGGTATATCATTTCTTTATATGTATGTACACCTGTGGCCTTAAATCATTGTTGCAGATGCTACTGGGGTATATCATTTCTTTAAATGTATCATGTACACCTATGGCCTAAATCATTGTTGCAGATGCTACTTGGGTACTGGTATATCATTTCTTTATATGTATGTACACCTGTGGCCTTAAATCATTGTTGCAGATGCTACTGGGGTATATCATTTCTATGTTATATGCTCCATGTGCTTTCTTGCCAAAAACTGAAAATGAACACTCGGAAAAGAAACTCTTATCACCAAAAGATTTTCATGGAAGGCTGTGAAAAGTTGTGTCATTTGAGTTAATGGACAAACAACAGTTTTAATATATTCTTCCGATTAAATTACAGCTCAATAACAATATCTACAATCTAAAGTAATATTTACAGCAACAACCGAGTGCTACAGCTTCCGGAATAATTGCTTAATTAATGATTTTTAGCAGCCGGCCAATTCCTTTCCAGACTTGTTTTGTTACCAGTATCAATTTTCCCAAATTGTTTCAGGGATGTTAAAGGTGCACAATATAGATTCATGCAAAACATTTAAAAAAAGAATTTCAATGCATTATTTTGTTTAACTCACTTCACTTAAATGATTAAAACCAAGAAAAACATTTGGGAACAGATAATAAAAATAACAGGCTTTATAAATGGGATGTGGCCACAAATTCCGCAGTTAAAAAAGCGACAAAATATCGCTAATAATTGTTTATCCTTACGCAAATCATATGCTGTTTTGTTATGATCATTAAAGTCAAATGACTTAAAAATATTAATGCTGTGAAATAGAAATAAAAAATTGGCATTATATGCCCCTTTAGAGAAACATTATTTGCCAATTCAGATCTTTTTCCATATGTTAAGCTGCTGGAATAACAAAAGAGCTCCAGACAGATGCCAACTGTAACAGTTACACCATAATATTCTCCGTCAATCAAGGGGCATAACTGAACTATTATCACTAAAACAAGAGTTATGGGCCTTACTACATGTACATACATGCATATTGTTCAATATAACGTCCACAATTAAGTGACATATATGAGGAAAATGATCTGAACACATGACTTCATGCGTACCAAGGGATCATTTTAATATTGTTCTGAATGTTTACTACCGTAATGCTTCTTCAATAAGCTATAAGGCATTGGTATATGAATCACACATATTATTATTGCATTATATTCATGTTCAGTTTTGTTCTTAAATCACATACCAGGCTTTTTCATTCTATGTTTATTTTTGTTGAGGCTTTTCCTTTTTTGTAACACATGTTCACTTTGAACGACATGTGATTGAATTGCGTTTTGTATAGTAAAATAATGTATTATACTCTTCCGAACTGGAGAAATACAAGGTGACATATATAGGGTCTATCAGAAATGCTCCTACCAACAATCATGGTTAATTACCGTAAGACTATTGGGATGAGAAATGGACCCAGGGCCACCATGCTTACAAAAAACACAACAATGAATAGAGAGATTGAATGTTTTTGTGTACATGCATTCATACAAGAAATAGCCAGGGGTCATGCAAGTGGTTATTGGCTTTATTTCATTGTACAATAAACAAATCAGGTAGTTGTTGGCAAAAACCATCATATGAATCATAACATCATAATGATCATTAGTTACATTGTCTGACTATTTTCATCTATGTTGAAGGTCTGTTGAACACAAATACTTACTCCCTGTCTGTTGTACACAAAGTAGCATCCACTTGTCCCTTTTTTGCTCAATTTGGGCTGCTGACCAAAGTCGAGCCCCAATTCACATTCATACACAATCTGGGCATATTCTTCTTCACAAGTTTTAAACTTGTTTCCATATGGTGACATGTACGTGTTTGGATCGATTTTGTAATCGAAAGCTTGGTACAGCTCCGGTCCTGCATCCTGACGCTGCACAATGTGTATCGTGTCTGAGTCTGTCATGGCACGTCACAAATATTTCCTGTCTCTTACGCAATTTTAGGCTAATTCGGTTTCCTAATACCCTGTCACACATGACACAGTATCCTCCGTTAATTATTGTCTCACATTTGTCTACGCCATAATCTTCTCGTGGATCTATGTTGCATGATATGCCAAGGGATCCGAATTATTTACTCGTCTTGCAAAATATTTTCTGAAAATCTCAAACTTAATCAATATCTCAAACAGAAAAACATGCCATTAATGCAAACTTGTATATTCCCTTTGTGTTTCTTAAAAAAAGAAAAGAATATAACTTCCTCTTTCACATCTGTACAATAACCGTACAAGTAGGATTTAAACACCTGCTCATATCCTGAACTTGAATTTTCTTAACTGGACATTTAAGTGATTTAATTTGTACACTGACTGGAGGACATGTAGTTATAACATCCTTATCACAACACTACAAATACAGAGAACTTTTACACACTTAAACAGTCTATATTTCCTGAGGGGTTTAAATAAATCAATGACTGGTATTACATTTGATCATTTGATTAATATGACTCTTGAAAAATAACACATGATTGTATGGTAATCTATAATAATAGATTTTGTATTGATTACAGGTCAAAGTAAGGTTGTGAAAGGCAGTCATTTATTTTCTATAATGTACTATTGTATTGTGGTTAATTATTATTGAATGTAGGTTGAAAATGAAATGCTGTAAGTTGAATGCCATCAAAAACAATACATGTTTACATGACGTATGCTTTTAAATAGTGTACACTGGAAGTACAAGATAGGTACATAGTAAAATAACAATAAACAATACTTCCAAAAATGAAACCTTATTATCCAATATACAATAGACACATTCCTAAGACAAAGGCTTTAACATTGTTTAAATTAATACACAGAAGACCATTCACAAATTTGAACCTTAATCCACTGATGAATGGAGATGAAATAAGGATAATCACATGTATCTGTTATCTTTCTGTTTACCTCACAACATTCACAAACTTTTGTATCCATATTTGTACTTCACTCATTTTAAATGATCTTAAATTGTTATCAACATGTTCAACACTAACCCCTTTAGCACGTTCTCTTCAATAAACCATGGACGATTGACACACTAATTCATACAGAGCATCAAGTTCTGTGTTAACAGAAAATCCTAAATGGACACGTTGTATTGTTTACATTTCCGCTGATCTAAATATATCCAATAGCTTCAATCTGAACAATACTATACTTGATGCGAGCTATTTTCCACATTCTTGCACTTTTTCCAATGTCGAGTCTACTTCCCAGGCTGTCCCAATTCATCCAGCGTCACTATTTTCCAATTTCAGACTGTCTACCACTTTTCAACACCAATGATTCTTGTTATACAAATCAGAGGTCCTAAAACTAATTTTACATTGATGATGGTTATCACTGTGTTATGTCTTGTCTGCTGTGTATTACACTTCTAAGGAAACATTTGAGGACTGTAGAGGAAATAAGGATACAGTTATACTGGATTGAAAAACAAGAGGCCCAAAAGGGCCTATGCTCTACTGGCATGGCTTTTGTGGTCATATCAATCCAGAGCATGTATGTATGGGTAAAAGGCAACAGACATATAGTTTATGTTTTGTGTTTGGGTTACCTGAAAACGTAGCACGTTCAACATCTGAGCCCAGAAAGTATTTTAAGCAGATAAGTTGCATGAACTATTTTAATATGTGCCAAGTAAAAGTCATCTGACCAAAAAAAATGCTTTCAAAACTGTACTCATAGTAAAAATTTCTGTAGTTTTAAAAGTTAAAAAAAGTTGGTCAAAGTCAAGGGCATCCTAGGACAACATTGATCAATTTGAACAAACATTCACAATCAGTTGTGCTGAGATGGATGCACGAACACACAAAAAGATTTTCAAACCTTTCCAGATTTATGTTTACCAAACCTGTGAACCCTGGGTGTGGCCAGTAATGACACCAGGTGCATAACTTAAACATTCACAACCAATTTTGTTAAGATGAATGCGCAAACTACAGAACTTAAAGCTAAAAAATGGCCTTTGGGCTTTCAACAAGAACAAGGCAGAGTATTTCACAAAATCAGCTGCAGAAGCAAAAAGCAAATTGTCTCTCAAAATCCTAGACTTGCAAATTGTCTCCCTTAACTCTAGACTTGAATTTACATGTACATGTAAACTTGGCTAAAAATAGAATTTGCTCATGCAGACCTGGCTAAAAATAGAAAGCATTTCTTTGAAACTTTCATGGCCCATAATCTAGGCATTCATGGGCGGATCTGGCTGGTTTTCGAAAGGAACCGAGCTCTAATTGATATCTAGATACTGTACAAGTTTCATCGAGATACAATCAAAACTGAAGACTGTATCGTGTTCACAACCAATTGTTTACACAATAGCATTTTTTTATACTATCAAGGGCCATAATCTATGCATGCATGGGCGGATCTGGCTGGTTTTCGAAAGGAACCCAGCTCTAATGGATATCTAGATACTGTACAAGTTTCATCAAGATACAATCAAAACTGAAGACTGTATCGTGTTCACAAGCAATTGTTTACAGACGCACGAACGCACGACCGCACGGATGCACATACTACGTACACATTACCATCGCATAAGCTCTTCTGGCCTTTGGCCAGTAGAGCTAAAAATGATTTGGTCCAATGCTGGACAAAGTTTCAATCCAGACATTCATTTAGAGTATGTGCATGTACAGGGTATGACCTCCAATCATGACTTGGACCTTTGAGAGGAGCAGTTAATTGTTAAGGTCTACCCTCACCCATTGGCTGCAATAGGCTTGATCCCACCACATTCCTTGTGCTGTGTAGAAGCCTAAAGGGTGTGTGTGTGGGGGGGGGGGGGGAGGGCTATATATGTATATATAGCCAGATCAAACAAAGTAGTTGTATAACATCAATGAATGACATCTAAAATGTAACAGAACCTGGAGAAGAGAAAGAGTGGTCAGTCCTGGTAGTATTGGGGGACCCACTAGGCTCTGTACAATTTACCTTGGTGAAATCTCATTGCACTGAATTACCTCAAAGCGATGATAATCAGAGTAGGTGACCAAGTTTGACCACTAAGCTAAGTATCAATGACTTGTATATAAGATAAGATATTAAACGCAAGTATTTCTCAAATTTAAATATGTAGCAGTAAAGTTTGAAAATTCCCCAACATCTTTAGTACAGAATGATACTGGAAATATCTTGCATAAATATTCTCCTTTATGGAGATAGATAAGACTTTTGACAGGCTTGTTGTTTGTAAAAAGGTACGACATATATCTATATAAATAAGGAATAAAAGACGATTTGTGTAAAACGTTGCAATGTGTAATTTCTGCTTGGCTCGAACTTTTTGTAGCTCAAATGTATATTTCCCAGTGAGTTTGAGCCAACACGGGATTCAACTGTAGATTGTGTTGAGGAAGAAGTTTGGAAACTATTACGTGTGTGTGTGTATTTGCCTGTGCATGTTATATTCTTTTTATGAAGCCATATTGTAAATAACTTACAAAGCTTAACAAATTATCTTCAAAAACTAGTACTGTTATAATTACTATAATAATAATAATAATAATGATAATATATTATTGTTATTTTACTATCTTTATCATATATTATTATAATATCGCAAATAGCAGTCATGGCAAAAAAACTTTTTCATATGAGACATCCAAAATCATGCTTGGAAGGTGAGCTTTAAAACAGGGGAAGTTGTCCTACATTTTGTATTTTACTGTCAGATAATGATTAAAAGACGAAAATTCTGACATAAACCTCTTTCAAATTTTTCTGTACTTAACCATGTTTTGAAAATTAAAACATTTATAGCCATTATTGCCTAATTGTTATACATTTTTTTATCAAGCACTATGTCATTCTTTGAGATATAGACAGGTTTTTAAATGTGGGAAGAACATTGACAGATATGACAGATTTGTCTCCCTTGGCTATGAGCAATTCATTGCCTGCTATTGGACTATGCGTAAAAACATTAGTTATTTACACTTGTATGCTATTTTTAAACAAATATATTGCATTCTAGCTGTGTTTTTATCTTCATTGATATATTTAAAAAAAAAGAACAACTGAAATCTTCAAAAATCAATGATGACAGATGTTGCCATGTTGATAAAACAGGAGTTTACATTTCCAGTACCGGTATATGTCATTATGATACATAATTTAATACATCAAGCACTAGATTTCGAAGATAATACAGCATACAATAACTATGATAATGTTTCATAGCAGATCCACAAGAATGAGGGGTGGGAGAGGGGTATGTTTAGAGTCTAGTTCGGGGATTCCTGTGGTGGGACGCTCCTTAAATACATAAAATCCTGATCCACCCTTAGAAATTGCAGTAAAAGCATAACAAGTTGTAATATAACACTTCATAAAGTCACAAATATTAACGATTAAAAGAACATTAAACAAAAACAATGCTAGCCCTGCTAATAACCCCATAAAGCTGTTGACAAGCAGATGCACTTTTTATTTCAATTCTAAAAAGGAACCTTTTATTACAAAGTATATGGTACATTTTCTTGCACTGTAGAACTTAAAAACAGTTGCCATAGGTACAATTATTACAAGCAGCCTGGATAGGGGCCAAGTTCTTTTGATGCGAATTTTTAATTTCCATCAAAATAATTAAACACTCTGAAAGCTGCATGGTCATGGATCAGCATAAAGTTCAGAAAAAATCCTTTTTTCCAGCAATTCTTTTACTTGGATGGCTGGATTCCAACAAAAGAAGTACTCGAAATTGCCTTTTGGGTTCAAAACTTTTGACATGTTCATCTAATTTTTTTACCATATCAAGTACCGGTAATGTGCTCCAACAGCAGATTTGCATGTTGCTCCAATGGAATGTTTAATGAGCTTACTAATTCTTTATCCGAAACATCGTTCCTAACATAAAATGTTATTTTCATTTGTCCTTCAGACTGTAGCTTTAAATAAAACTGTGTGACACAATATAATTTTAACTGTTTTGAAGGTTTACATAATGAAAACTTTAGGCAAATTGGTGTGTCTGTCATATGGAATTCATTTATCAGAATTAATTAAAGGCCTGCAACAAAACTTAACAGAAATAATATTATGTCATTTTGACAATTGAAATGTCGGAAAATAGCTCATTGAGCTAATGTTTCTTGTTAACACACACCCGAAAAAACTCATTTTTGAAATAAAAATAAAATTGTGATTTCGGTTTTTTTTATTTCCGCCGATGAAACTTTATCGCGGCAAATCATTAAAAGCAGAGGACATCGCAATAGCTGTTAAAATGTTGGTGTAAACATCTCTGAAAAGGTTTAAGCCAATGAAAAACATTCATCGGATTTGCAGGCTGGTGCTAAAAACCCGGTATCCGGTACCTTGTATCCCCCGGTATCCGGTATCACTTTCTGATACCGGATTATGTTGATATCGAGGGTTATTATCAGACCATAAATCCAAGTATCCACGGTCCGTTATTAATTGCTTATTGACAACCAATGCATACTTTAAATAACACGGTATCAACATAATCCAGTATCACAAACTGTGATAACGGCTTTTTTCGATATCGATACCTGGTACCAGGTTTTAGCTCACCCCGATTTGCATCGTCATTGATAAAATGGCTGCCCCCATTAGTTCCTGGCGGATAAATATTCGCTGTATAGAAGGAAACAAACAGATAAAAAGCTCTTTTGCTACCTGTAACAATGACATGGTTGGTGAATTGGTATCGGACAATTTGCAGCAAAGACAACGCAGTGGAGTGATGGCCGATTCCTTAAATTCTTAATGGCAAATAAATTTACTGAAAATAATTGATTTTTTTTATGTCACTTGTCTATTATAACATGCATTAACAAAGTATAAAGAGTGATTGATGAAAATATGAAGTGAACTTGTCAGATAAAACAAATACAAACAAATGTGCACACACTTACATATATAATGACTTGACATTCAAATAGAAAATCATAAAGGATACATCAGTCATCATAGCTTTTGCTTTTCTGTGTGTCCTCCCCCACCCGACCAAAAACTTTTATTTTTATTTTCATTTCCTCCTCCTCTGAAACTTAACATCTCTGGCCGTTAGTAAAACATATAATAAAAAAAGGCCTTATGAAATGCCTTATTTCAAAGTTTTGAAGTCAAAACATGTCTAGTAAAATTATATATATTTACCATGTTTATATTCGTTTTCAAATTCTAAACATTTCTTTCATCATTTAAAATCAAAATAACATCAGTTATTTAATAATATTTTGTTTCATAATATAACATCTTTTTCTCTCAGCCATTTTTTTTCAATACCCCATTAATTAATTTGTTAAGTCTTTCATTGCAACTTGCAAAAAGTTAATGCCTGTCAATTGTTTATTTTGGAACATGCATTCCGGAAAATGCATGAAATTATGACTAATGGACTGCTTGAGTTATTGATAGACCTTTATGTATGATTTTAGTATTTGGGACAAAAAATGGTGTTCTTGTGAGCAACTTAATTAGAGGTTAGGTTTCGAATTATCGGCAGTATATTTAAAATGAAAATAGAAGGAATAAAGTTTGGGACTAAGTAGCCATGTTCTCGACCAATTAGCAGTTATCAAGAATTCGGCTGCAAGAGTTATCGCGGATTTACTGCAACAGTCAAACATTATAACCCATACCATTTTTTTTCTTTTCAATATAAAAAGTATCTGTTTTTGTCTAATTTTCTTAATTTTACCTATATTAAAGTGATATTTCAGTCTTGAAGTTTATATATATATAAATAAACGAAGAATGAAAAAGACAAGAGCTGTCGTAAGACAGCGCGCTCGACTTCACCGCTTTGACTTAGAAGTGAATACAATAACAATGTCCCTGTCAAAAGCAATACAACAAATAAATTAAAAAGTGAACAAGAATCACAATGTGACAAAACCAGGTTTTTAATAATTGGCAGAAGAGATTCAGTTTTAAATGCTAATTCTTCTATTTTTTGTAACAGTGACCTTGATCCTAAGGGCCCCAAACACAATCCCATGGAAGTCCTCCATAAACTCTTCCTACATATCAAGCTCTGCATAAACTTGTCCTGTATACCAAGTTTGGTCACACTATGTCAACCCTTACTTGTAAAAAGTAAACAGTGACCATAACTCTCGGGGGCCGTAAACACAATCTCATGAAAGGTCTCTATAAACTCTTCCTATATACCAAGTTTGGTCACAATATGTAGACCCTTACTTAAGTTATTCAATACCAACCATTTTCCTATTAATAGTAACCTTGACCTTGATCCCAGGGCCTCAACCTCATTCCAATAAAAGGTCTCCATAAACTCTTCGTATTTACCAAGTTTGGTCTCTTTATGTCAAACCTAGCTAAAAAGCTAAAATTATTCGATACATAAGGTGACTTTGACCCTCCCATTAGCCCGCCCAAACATGACGCAAGTCATTCAAATAACTTGTTTTCCCTTTATGAAAATGCGGTTAAGAATATAAAAATGTGCCTTTCAAAAGAAATTTAAAGAAAAATTAAAAAAAAATCATTCAAGGGCCATAATTTGTATGTAGGGTTAAAATGGAGTTTATAATGTTCCTTATTGTAAGATGGTCATAAATAATTCTGCATAGGTATTAAGTGCTTTGAATGAAGGGTATAGAAGTTTTTTTTATTAAAATCCCAACTTACCCTAAAACTTTAACCTGCCCTTAAACTTAAACCTAAGTCAATCAGGGGCCATAACTTGTATTAAGGATAATATGGAGTTATGTAACCTCATTGTGTGATGGTCCTGAACAACTGTGTGAAGTATTAAGTCAATTGAATGAAGGGAATAGAAGTTATCAATAAATATCCCAACCTACCCTAAAACTTTAACCTAAGTTCAATAGTCAATTAGGGCCCATAATTTGTATAAAGGATAATATGGAGTTATGTAACCTCATTGTGTGATAGCCCTGTGTGAAGTATTAAGTCAATTGAATGAAGGGCATTGGACTTATAAGGGAAAATCCCAACTTGCCCTAAAACTTTAACCTGCCCTAAAACTTTAACCGAAGTCAATCAGGGGCCATAACTTGTATAAAGGATAATATTGAGTTATGTAACCTCATTATGTGATGGTCCTGTACAACTGTGTGAAGTATTAAGTCAATTGAAAGAAGGGTATAGAAGTTATTAATAAATATCCAAACCTGTCCTAAAACTTTAAACTAAGTTCCATAGTTAATCAGGGGCCATAATTTGTATAAAAGATAATATGGAGTTATCTAACGTCATTATGTAACCAGATACCGACGCTGGTGCAAGTAGTATAGCCCTCCTTATTCTTTGAATAGTCGAGCTAAATATTAACCACTTTAATTAGAGCAACATGAAAATCTAAAATGATTCATAAATAAAGAAAAGTTTGATGATTCATTGTAGTATTTTTAAACTTTAGGGATGTTTGAAACAGACACTTTAAATGCAGTCGAAATTAGTCAAGAAGAAAACTGTGGTTGCTAAAGAAACATGAGTCAGGTAATATTTATACATCATCAAAAAATGATGTCTATGATGTCTGATGAAGATTCTTTAAAAAGAAATTATAACACATTGAAAAAATAATTATTTTAGCACTTTTTATTAATGATTATTTGATCTGTTATAATGATGTCCTAAGGTCGAAAATCAATGTGGCTCATATGATCAAGCTTGCGGTGATAATATTACATTTACTTATTTTAGTATAAGCAATTGTTTAAGAAAACTTCTGTAAATTAAGTAGTTGTACAGCATTTTTTTCATCAAAAAACTTTACTGGAATGATAAATTTGTTAAATACATTTTCATATAGCAAATAAAATATCTGACTGTAAATGGTGACCAAATAACATGTACTACAGTCATATCTAAAGTGTTTCTTGGATCTCCTGGTTCCCCTAGTCCTAAATAACCTTTATCACTAAACTAGAACCCTTCGAACCGCACAAAGACACTCTTATAGTCTCTTGGAAATACAGGACTCTTTTTAATGTCTAGTAACTGCGCGGGTTGAATCTCAAGAGAGTGCATGCATAGACTTTAGGCTGCACCGTAAAGCTCTAAAAAACGCCTCCTTATAGTTGGTCGGGTTACATACAACTAAGTGACAAAGCTTTGTCACAACATAACTATGAAATAGACGCATTATTATCTTACATGCAGAGTATGACTAATGTACTAAAATTGACTGATCGATTTCTTTATATTTAACATTTAATTAAGCTACAAGTAAAGTTTATTATCCATTATCAGGCTCATAGCTGACAGAAAGCAAATACGCAGTTGCGTAATGAAATTTTGACAAGTCAAAGTTTTTGTCATACCAAAAGCCCAAATTTAAAATAAAAATCCATGAGGAGTATGGGGTGAAGGGATTATTAAGCTAGTCGCCATCAATTTGAGTAATCCCAAAATGGCCCTAGCTACGAGCCTGATTATCGTTGTTTACTTATTAAAAATGTTGAACTACAAAAAAGGGCATAATAATTATATAACCATTTTCATGATTTTTTGCATGGTTATCTTATTTCTATACTTGTACCTTTTCCTAAAACCTATACTGTACTTACATTATCAATATTTTTTACGAAGTAACTCCCACTAGAGCCTTGGTAAATGCGTTCCGGAAAACGGCCACAGTCGATGGCGTCTTCTGCCATTCGTGCATGTTCCTGAAATACAGGGTCTTCAGGAAAGTGGTTCTCAAAACCACCATACTCGATTTCAAGAGATCTTGGAGCTAAGAGAGGAGATTGTTCTTGATTGCCATCACCGGCTCTGGATTCACGCGTCGGAGAACGCGTAGATCGGTCCAAACGTGGCGCAAACGTCACAGAAACGTTCGTAACGTCAGGTGGCGGACCGTGCTCCATTTGTTCGTCATCAGAGGGTATCAATGACGATAAAGGTCGGTCGATATTCATGTAGATCCCGTGATTATTCGTCGTTAGTAATTTACGCGAAATCTGATGACATTTAACCCGGAAGTTATGACTAATAAATTTCTCATGTTCGGATTTTTGCAATGAAATTTTTTTAATAACTCATGAGGAGTTCAGTAAAATTTCAATTAATTTCAGATTTTTCCTTTAATTGTATTGATATTTATTATTACTTATTGCATCCGTAATATGATAAACATTGAATTCGCAGTTATTTGAGGGGTGAGGTTAAACAAAACCATTAAACACGCAACTAAAACATTACTGTAACAGTTACCTCCCTCATTATATAATGGGACAAATCTGGCCTCAGTTTCACAAAACGTTTTAAACTAAAAGTAATTACAGAACATACTCCCACCACGTAGTCGTGTTGGCTATATATATATAGATATATATCTAGAGAGAGAGAGAGAGAGAGAGAGAGAGAGAGAGAGAGAGAGAGAGAGAGAGCCTTGCGTCTGTTTGTCTGTCGGTCTGTCAGGCTGTGTTGACCATTATATTTTGAGTTAAATTGTCCTTTGTTAATTTTCACACTTCAAGTTTGTCCAGTTGTTGACTTTAAATTTCTTTAATGCATTGACTTCAATTTTCATATACAGATATATCTCATTGAGGAGAAGTGCAGCGCACAAGAACCATGATTACTCTGACTGCATTATTATTTTAGTTAGTATCCGTTGTTTGATAGCAATCCTATGTCGGAAGGCGAAGTTGATACTGTTCTTCATTCGACGGGGGATATGACAGTTTGTGACTGCTTTTGTTATATTATTTACTTCCTTTGATAACATATGTTTTTGAGGTATAAACATTCGTCTTTGGACATCACTATTAAAAACTGTGCTGTGAAAACAGAAATCGTCGTGATTTATTTCCCATACGTTTTAGCCCTTATTTCTCTATAGTACGACCATTAACTTAATTGATGCCTTCTAACCGACATAAGACATTCAATGAGCATACATAACTCCCAATGATACTTCTTATTACAAGGAGGTGGAATAGCGGGGGTATTATTCACATCCAATGACAGCTCTAGTTTTAATTTGTTGTAAGGCAATATCTTCTGTTTGTTCCAAATTATTGTTTACTTTTTGTTATCAATATTCTACCGTGATATCTAAAAATAAAAGTGTATTTGAATTTTGCTATAATCGATCGAGCTTTGTTAGGGGTTGGACGACCCCCACGTTTTGCCCATTCTGCTTCGATGCCATTTGCATCCTGATCTAGAATATTTTGTAGAACCTTTGTTTTAATTTTTCCTCACAACTTTCGCCAATTTGCTCAGTTATACCATACAAGTCCTCATTTAACAGTTTGTCTTGTGTCACTTTTTTGGCCTGTACTATCCTTCCTTTTCAACACGGAGTCATTTAGTTCTGAAAGGAGAATGTACGATTGCTGTATTTTGACTTTAATTCTTTAACTGAGGTCTCTACTTCAACTCAGCCATCATTTGCGCAGCACAGGGAGGCATGGGAGGGGTTAGATACATTACGGCGCAAGTGGTGGACTCCCGGCATACGGTTGTGTCTATAGAATGTTAAACATGGGTTGATATTGTCCCCAAATATGGACTACTGTCTGAGTACACGGTATCAATGGCGGTCTCACTTTCCGCGTGTCCACCTGTTATGAGTGGTGACTGAGCTTTCCTTTTATTTCCTTCATTACTCTTCCCTGCGTTGAAATTTGGCGTCGAATCATCCGCAGACATCTAGCATTTACACTGATGATTATATTCCATTTTTAAAGAGTGAAACACCTGTACATCAGAGACATTAATCCACTTTTCATGTCGGTGTATTTGTCAAATAAGTTTATATTCACTCCAAATTCTGATAAGGGTATAAAACCTAAAATACATCTCTTTCAATACACTGCTAATGCTTACAGCCCCCTCTCATTTCTTAAACATGTACTACCCATACTCCTACTGTGTTTCTAGACCACCCAAAGATCCCCTTATTCTTTTGGATGACCCAGTCCCAAAGAATGAAATTTGCCTTTTCGAATGGCAACATTTATTCCGTTTTCTTTGAAGAGACTCTTCTTTCTCTGCTTTTCAAATTATTCAGGCTATCCGAGCATCCCATCCGGGTCACTTTTAAGGTTGAACATTTCCCTGTTGATCTTATTTTAAAGTCAACTTCGCTATCCTTCCTGGCAAGATGTTTCAATGCATGCATCTTCCACTCGGATACAAGATAAATCGGTTACTGCTTTCGGCTGTACCGTTGCTTTCAGACTGTTTGATTCGCGTTTGAAGGTGGCCATGTTCTTAACACTGGTAGTAATGGACTTCTCGGTGAAAGGTCATGGACCGGGTAAATAAAACTCTGATTGTCTTTAAAATATTACTCGCCACAAGTTAGATACCTCATCTGACTATGACCAGCATTTCCGAGAAAAAATGCAAATTGGATGAGAACTTAATATTGCCGAATTTAATCTCCATTCAAATGTTCACCAATCTACTTCAAACAGCTAGTCGACTTCGAACAAAGGGTCAACTCAAAGATAAGTAACATTCAGTATTATATCGAAAAGGTTTGACAGTTTTGTCATGTCTTGTTATCCGGAGGTCAGAAACACTCCAACTGAATTTGATAAGCCCCCACCCTCATTTCAAGCACCGTTTCAACCTTACGCGCATTTGCAGAACCAGGCGGTACGAGGCAACAAACGTCAGTAGCGCGGAAGGGCAATTAACAGAGGTAACACGAAACAGTTTTACAGGTAGCCAACAGAGTACAGACCAGCCAACCCGTTACCCAGACATCCTAAAGTCCGCCTGTCCGGTTTTCGCTATTCTATTAGCCGTATTTTTTCGTTGAAAAATCTGGCTAAAATGAAATTGCATTGCATGTGTGTGTGTGTGTGAATATATATATTCATTATTAAATACACGATAACTTATTGACACGATTGTTGACAATCTTCAATGGTGCATACCTTGGCCCAAATTTCAGCGTTGCATCTTTCTAAAAAAATCAAGATTTAAAACACAAGCAAATCTAACATATTTTACAATATTTAGAAGCTATCTTCTGAAAGTCATACTTTGGGACAATGTTAACGTAAAACTTCGTTCTGGGTTCATTATGTGCCATTTATTTAATTCTTCAAGCAGTACAACGGCACCTGTATATTCGATAAATATTTGATACTCTTGTGATCACCGGTCGTTAACTGAACGAATCGCTATAATTTTTCTAAACTAAACCGGTCTACGTTGTGTAACTATTGGCTTTGCAATTTTAAAGCTGAATTTACGATCATTTATTGTTTTAACTTGCAATCGATTGGTACAAGATATTAAGATAATATACGGAAACTGCACCATACGCGAAATAGAAATGCAAACATAAAATATGATCGAATCTTTTATTTTAATGTATGAATGGGATGTTTTATTTAAGACATGTCTTGCAAAGTAGTCAAATTTTGAAAAAAATGGGAATGAAATAGTCCATTTTAAACAATTCGAACGGAATGGTCCATTTTGAAAAATTGGACCGGAATGGAATTTAGAGATGATCGTTTAAACAAAACTAACATTGGTCTACGGGGTATGAGTTTGATATGCATTTTTACAATCGTCAGCACTTTAATTTACCCGTTGTTTGTAAAATATTTAATTCTAAATCAGATAACAATTCTCAGAATTTATATCGACTTTATTAACTCAGTAACTAATGTTTATGTATGGACGTTTTAATAGCAATATAACTACATTTATTGAAATAACAAGAAAATGGCAATCACAGACAATGTATGCACTTTCTCACATGCAAATAGAAATAATGGATTCATTAAATTGTATAAATACTAGTAAACAGAGCAACATGTATAAAAATGCATACATGGAAAATTGAAATATAATGTAAAAGCAATTAAATGATAAATTAATAAATAAATCACAAAATACCATTTCAAATTATGACAAAAAATAAGTTTAAGCAAACATTTAACATATGGCTTTTTATTGTCGCTGTGTTGTTCGGCATGCAATCTAACAACATACTATGGCGCTACAAAGCAAAGCATACATAGAAAAATTCCAACAGTCGAACAAAAACATGATATGTACAGCCATATCACCAAGACAAATCACAAAGCCAATTCAGATATGCAAAAACATGACTCGTATAATACACGTGCAGTACAAAGAAGAAATTAATTCGCATTCGTCGACTGACTGACGTTATAACATTTGAACAATATATGTTTTGGACAATGCAGTACCACTAAAAGGAAACGCGCTCAGCAAATATTATATTAGATGTTAAACATAATCACCAGATTGCTAAACTTAGGTACAGCCACAACATTTACCACTATCACTATAACTTATACACGATGGCTATGACATGCAACGTATCACAATGCGTACCATAAATATTTGAATTACAAATATCAATTAAATAACACAATCAATAATTATTGAACAATTTGAAGCATATTGCTTCAACGAATGTCATTCAAGTCAGTGTCAATATGAATAGCAGCAAACTATAAAACGCACATTAAACGCATCAATTAAGAGTTAACAACATATTTATTTTGGTATTTTAAACGGCGTTGATAATTCGCTAGATTTAGTAATTGTCGTTTGTAATTCACAAACACAAATGTTTCATCAAACGCAAAAACAACACCAGCAGTTTAAAGATTCGCAAGTCCTTCTGCAACAACGGCCTCCAAATCTTCAAATGTAAACTCCTCGATTCTGCAATTGACCTTTTTCCATTTCTTAAACGCGCGACCTTGTCCAAATCTATCAACAATTCTAAAGTTCTTAAGCCCTACCAATGGAAATTCAGAGAATTTGTAAGTGCAAACCGATCCCAGTTCCCGTTGGCATTCCTCATTTGCGCAATACAAGGCCCCTCCATATTCGGCGCCTTCTGGTTCAGTAAAGGTAGGAGCCCCTCTTCTGAGAATAAGGCGTCGTTTTGCATCTTCATCAATGATAACATGATGTGCATCCTTTATGACCCTAATATCGTCAGACAAGCAAATAAAGGAACTACAATTAAAGCATTCAAAGCGGGCACCTGTAGCTGCCGTGTTAATCTCTCTTTCTTCTGCTTGTTTTTCTTCCTCTTGTTTCATTCTTTCTTGAATTTCTAAGAGTTCTCTCTCCCAGGTGTTTGCATGATCTTCAATGAACACCTGCAGGTGTGGAACAATTTGATTCATAAGTTCCTCACATTGACGATTCTTTTCTTCTTTAGCAAGAATCCAAGAGTCCTCCTCCGCAATAACATAGTACAAGCTATTTTCCGCTCTCGCCCGCCCTGAAGTTGGTAAGTTTTGCATTAAAGATTATCAGCAAGTGATAGATGTACCGTGAAAACAATTGAAAACATTGGTTCTTTAAAAAACAAAAACATGACTGTCATCATGTTCTGAATAATTACTCGTATAATAATACTTTTTATTCTTTGATAAACGCAGTTTTTATCTCAATCTGTGTATAAACAAATATACGTCTAAATATTTCTGGTCATAGCTGTCGTAATAATCGAGCTTAAATAAATGAGTATAAGCCTGTGTCGATATTTCATCGGTTCGCTGATATGTCAGTTGTAGCGTTTTTAACTATTTGTCTTCAAGTGTTTACCTCTTGATTGAAGTCTGACAATCTCATTAGTGACATGCTCATAACGAATCACAAGGTTGCATTTAGATATATCAAGACCTTCCTCAGCTACAGACGTCGCAATAAGAAGTCGGTGTTGTCCATCCTTAAAGTACTGCAACACATCTTTCTGGCCACTCTTCGTCATCCCTAAACAAAAACAACTTTACTCATTGGTTCAATATATGTAAATAGGCAATCATCTCGGACGTAATGACCAACCAAGATGGCATGCCGATTCTATTACAAATGGCTTTCAATAAAAGGTGTTTTATACATTCATTTGTAAAAGTATCGGTCTATATTATGCCATACACCGAAGCAGTTTGAACAAAAGTGGCATTATAGTTCAATTTAAATATATACTGTTATTTAAATATATAATGTTTTAAATCATCTTTAGAGCATTATCGTCATTGACCTTTTGAGAAACTAAAGCATTTCCTATTGTTATTGCATAGCTTTTCACCAAATCTGTTAAAATCTCAAACGTTAATATATTTTAGAATACACTAATTAGCTAGAAAACACTAATTAAAAGAAGCAAAAATCCTTGTCATGCGTTGGACATGGTGTTCATCATTTATCTGCAACATGCTTTTAATACGTTCTATTTGTAAATTTACACATTTCATTGGAATTTGGTTTTATCTGAATATCGTTTTATTGTTACGTATTCTCTGATATATTTAACAAGCCAGCAACAGTACTAGCACATACAAGACCGACTACCTGTATCCATCTTTTTGTCATTTTGACATCAGAAATAAATGTTACGTGACGAATAAGAAAAGTAATACAGTGCATATTTAGCCTTTACCCAAAGTTAAAACGAAGGAATCGAATACATTCAAACAGTTAATATTATATAGTCGTACTTTCGATTGTCTTTGAAATTCAAAGACAATCGAAAGTACGACTATATAATATTAACTGTACACACTCAGCAATTTGGATACCACGCCTTAAGTTTTAGGGGTTGAGTGTAACCATGTATGACAAATCTTGGATTACTGTTAATTTTAAAACGACCTGTTATTTTTTAACTCTAAATCATTTGTATTTTATAACAAGACTTCTCTGAAATTGGATTTGTCGCCTGTTTGGACAGCCATTGTCAAACCAATTGTACTACAAAGGAGCAAAATTTATAGTAAATAGGGTTATAACTATAGCGATTTATCACACAGTCAAGCTTGACCGAGATACTATGACCACAAACACTGTCATCATATTGCATCATGAATGGGTAATAAATACTGGTTATTGTCTACACAAAATAAACCTATTTTTAATGTAAAAGGGACATAACTTTGGGAGTTATTGAGTCGGTTCACCCAACGAAAAAAAAATCGATTAAATGTGCCCACAAACACTGTCACCGAGTTTCATCATGTTGGATACAAAATACTAACGATATCGTCTACACAAGACATACACATACATTTTAGTAACGTATAACTCTGGATCTACTTACGCCATTTACCCAACGATCGAACTTAACCGAGACATTATGCCTATTATCTGTCACCTCATCGTGATTGGATAATAAATACTTAATTTATATAAGTTCTTCATTGTTTATGAAATTCAATCAATAAAATACCATACCTCCAACTGAAGCGGATGCACTTTGTCCAACGAATTCGGAAGCATTTAGAATGTTCAAACCATCTGTTTCGTTCACCCATCTAACCAATGCTTGAGCCAATTCCCGCGTTCGCACAAATATAATGCCTCTGCCATTCTGGTCCTCGCAAAGTACTTTAGACAATATTTGCTCAAGTTTGAGCAATTTGGGGTTTTCTGGTTCCGTGTCGAATGTTTCTGCCAGAAGTTCTACGAAATAAAGATGTGTGTGAATGCTTGTATTGCCACATGCAGGGTGTAACCACTCTTTTTGGCACATATTCTTTTGAAACTGTACTCGGAACTAAAGGTGTTACGCGGTACGCGGAAACTAAACATTAAGCATTATTCGGTATGCGGTCTCAACAAATAGTTATCTAGTATATGTTAAGCAGGTTTCAGGTAGAAAATGGAGGAATATAAGACTACAGTAAATGGGGTAAATCGTCGATTACCATTGGCACGAAAATATGTGCGAACACCAAAAGAGTCCATTTTGGCGTTCTACAGAAAATGGTGCGAGCTTTCTCGCATGCGGCCTTGCTGCGCGCTCTCCTTTTTCCATAGATCGCCAAAATGCCATGACCGATCCCAGAGAGGAGGGACATATATTCCACTCCACATTATGGCCGATCCCTGAAAAGTCCCAACAACAGTGGCTAAAACTGAGTTACTAAGCTTTATATGAGGTCATGTGATACACAACGTGACGTATGCGTTGTCGGACTTAAACGGCGGTCTACCAAAGCGGGGAAACTTCGATAAAAAATACAGATTTCGAGCTGTTTTCGTGCTGAATACTATCGGATTTAACCCTGGTTGAATTTAAAAGCTAACACAAAATAAAACATTCAAACAAAACTCTATAAACACACATAAATTGTACTGAACTGTAATTAATACATATCATTATTCATATGCATGTTATACGTTAATTTAAATATATTTTATTCATCAGCGTATACACACATATTATACAGACTAACAGAAAACACATGTACAATCTAGAAAAGGATTAGAAAGAAAGATAAATATATCTTAAAACGTTCTTCTCCAAACCTACGCAGAAGTACATATTTAATGACGGACATTTGTACAGCTTACAATGTAGATGACACAATGATATTGATATTGTTGGATTAGATCAGGTGGTAGTGTTTAAATGTGATTTGGCTTCATATACTTTTATCAAATATTTAAAGATTTTTTGCAGACGATGTACACAGACAAGAAAGTAGCTAAAAGTTAAACATTTTGTGTGATTAACAATGCTGTAATAAGCTTAGTTTTCGAATACAAAAGTCGTTAATTCTGTTTGAGAACAGAATAAGAAGGTAAAGAGGATAAGAGTAAAGAAAGAGGGTAGGATGGTTGGTTTAAATGAACAACTTCCAGTGTCTTTTCTTCACTGAGCCCTGATTGGTAGTGCTGAATATCACATGTATATAGAAAAGAGACAAATCCGGGTTGGATTGATATTTGGTAGTAGGAAGTGACTGTCACTGGCTATCAAATCTTTTTGTCATTTGAATAAAGAGGTGAACTGCATCGAACAGTGTCTTATTTTGTTCTTCTGTGAAGGCAGTGTCACTTTATAGTAAATTGCGAACCGTTACGTCAGTCAAAGCCTCCACAGAGTATGTTAAATGTTGACCGGAAGTGTTAGATGTTCTGTAACAGTGTAAATTATGTCATGTTTATGTTTGGGTAATAGTTGTATTGGAATAGGAAGTGTGGGCTGCTGCCCCAAATCGCCCACTGACCCCGTTTTTTAATGTTTTACATATAGCAATTTTGGCCACGTCAGATAAGCCACGGTTGTGAGTCAATAGATCTAAGTCGTGTCGATATAAATATATAGTATTGCATCAATGAACAGGTTAATTACTTAGTTGACAATAGTTACCATCATAAAGAGCCATGAGAAAGGCGTCGGTACGATGTTCTGCTGGAACTACCCTGAAGTCTTCCATAAACTCTTCCAGAATAACCAATGCATCTCTTATCCTCGCATCACTATGCACCATTAACGCTTTGTTGTACACCTGGAATGACAAATACCACTATATATGGTTCCTATTTCAAACTAAATATATTTAAAAATACATACACTGGAGTGTAATTTGTTCTCATTCTTTTGAGTCCAAGCCTTTTCCTTATTGAAATGGTAAAACTGACAGACGTTTTGTTAACGAGTATTCTGAACTAAATGATCTACCAAATCCTTCTAAGGACTATAAAATAGTTATAAAATGATTGTGTAACTCATGTGCGAGCTGCATTAAACAAAACAGCGCGAAGCGAACGTTCCTCTGTTGTTGTTTTTCACCGAAAAAGGGAACTACCTCAATACTTCAGCCTGATATATGGTACTTGCTGTACAAGTGCGTATTCTATACATTTTTAGTTCTAATATATGGAACGTGTTATGATTTAACGTCAAAATTTAAGTGTTTGTAAGCCGTCGGCGACAAGGCTTTGACAATGCCTTTGACTTCTTCCCTTCGGAAAAAAATACCTAAAAATTAAAATGTTTACCTCTAAATGTAAACGACAAGGATTTATCACTCGACGGATGTCTTTTGATCGGACCTTTGCGATTTGTTTCACGAACTCAGCATTCCATTGCAGGTATTTTTCGGTTCCAAATGTCGGTGGAAACCGGCATGCGGTCTTTATAAATGTATCCTCGGGAGCAGCATCCCGTACAGCTGGATTCATATAACAGCAATTATAACTTAAAACCCTGATTAGTAAACTTCTTTAAATCAAGGTAAAAAGAGCGCCTCCGAGCAAACGCCAACACTGTTTTGAATAAGGGGCATAACTCGACAATTATTAATGTCAAAGTTGTGGGCCTTGCCATTAATGTGGACATTGTCACTTATAATATGTATATAATGATCCATGTAATAATGTTGAACGGAATTACAGGCTATGCTTTACATGTTCCTATTACCACTGCACTAGTTAATAGTAACACATGTACAATGTTGCATGTAAATGTGGTTTTTATGTTATGGCCAAGTTGAAGCTTAGGGAAAGATGTTTCCAATTTGAAAGGGGTATAAAAAAAGATGTCGTCGACGACAAAATATAACAAAACATTCAGAACAACATCTGTATCGTCAAAATATTGAAAACTTTTCAAATGCAATATCAGTCTCTTTTGAGTTATTTGTCAAAAACTTGTTATAAAAAAAATAAATAAACACTTATGTAGTAAATTTACTTTGATGTGTCGCCATATGTGTGTCGATGCGCTTGGCTATATCTTCTACAGCATTTTTAAACCAGTCGACAGCTCTTCCAGGCACTGGTAATAGTTCTGTAATTTCAAACGCACTTTTACATTTTAAAAAAACAAAAAGGTTTCTTTAATGATAAATGTAACGTAATTCTGTATCACACGTGCTTTTTATTAACCGTTGTTATTAAGTTTTGCATCAAGCTAAACTGTATCATTTTGGATGAAGATTCCATTGCCAAATCTCCATCGCGGTTTTCATTAAAACATTGTCCCAATGACACCAAACAAAATTAAAAAGAATAAACTGTCGGCATACCTTCAACCGGTGGGTTCACATATAATTTCAATTCCTGAATTGTATCAGGCTTTCTCACAGTACAGAGGAACTTTGCGTCCATGTTTGCCATAATTTTCTTCATATGCTCTACTCCTTGGCCCCATTCAGTCTTTCCACCAACGCCCAAGGATGCTGTTAGTCCAACGATCTACAAAGAGGGGATATAATTCAGAATTTAGAAGCACATGAAGAAGCTTAACATGATCGTCTGTTTATTAATACTTAACAACAACTAACTGAACATGCTTCGTGAAACTACCTCAATGTATAAATGAAATTCCGCGGCATCGCATCCGTCGCCTGTTTATGCCATAGTGAAATCAATATCAAATAAATAACAAGAGGGCCATGATGGCCCTAAATCGCTCACCTGAGTAAAAAAGTTTAACCTTTGTTATCAATATAGCTTGTTTCTCAAAGAATATTGAACAAGAGCTGTCACAGTATGAGACGAATGCCCCCGAATGTGTCATTGACCTATGAACAAGTACATGAAAAGTTGATCATGCCTTTACGTGTCAAATTGTTATGGCAAGTTATTATAAATTGCCTCTGAAATACCACCCATACTTGACAGCCTACACTCTTATGTCCTCATATTCAGCATTCCATTGTGAATAAACACTTAGTGTATCTTTCACCTTAGAGGTAGGGACAGCGGTCTTGCACACGACATGTCGTCTTGGTATGTCGAAAATATGTGGCTAGTCATTTTAAAATCTGTCCATTCAAGAGAAAGTTACAGCCCGGTTACGACAGCCTAACCTCCATGTACTTATATGCAGCATACCATTGTGAATAAACACTAAGTGTGACCTTCAACTTAGAGGTAACCGCCCTCAAAAAAGGGGCTCGCTGGAGCACTGTACTAAGGTTTTAGATTATTTTAGGAACAGTTTGTTGTTCTTCTTGATACTAGAGCATTGTGTTAACAATAAATTGTGAAATTCAAGACATGAAAAAAAGAGTATCAGTGATTTGTAAAGAACAAATTCCTGGATTATTCATTCAAAGAATGGAAATCTAGTATTTTAAAAACCGATTGTACTATCGATAATCGGTTACTTGAGTGGAACCGATCATCGATAGTAAAATTGCAACCGATTCCCAACACTAGTATTTACAACATATATTGAAGTAAAAAGCAAACAAAAAATTGTATTTAAGGCATAATTCGATAACTGTCTTGTGTATTTCGATAATTATCGTCGTATTTCAGTAATTTAGCGTACACAACAATGATTTAAGTCTTGACATTTTGAGAACATTCATGCATATTATAAGAAATATGAAAATAAAAGAGACCAAACAAAATTATTTTAATACATTTGAGAGAAGTCTATGCAAGGGTGCTTCAGACCAAATTTGGTAAGCTCACAAGAATAATCGTTTTTTACTCTATTTTTAGCTAAAAGGGGCCAAACAAAATTATGTGAACAAATTTAAGAGAGGTCCATGCAAGGACACTTCAAACCAAATTTGCTGAAGATCTATCAAGGGGTTCATGCGAAGAAAATGTTAAGTTTTTTTACTAATTTTAGCTCTGGTGGCCATTAAAAGGGGCCAAACAAAATTATTTGAAAAGACATGACAGAGGCCCATGCTAGGATGCTTCAGACTTGAAGATCCATCAAGCAGTTTTAAAAATAAGATCAAGTTGTTTAAAGGTTTTTCTGTTTTTTGCTCTAGTGACCCCTAAAATGAGCCAAACAAAACCATTTGAACAAAGTTGAGAGAGGACCATGTAAGGATGCTACATATCAAGTATGGAGTCATCCTGACCTTTACTTTCAGAGGAAAAGATGTTTAAGTGACAAGACAATGTAAAAACAAATGACCCCTGAGCAAGGCCAATTTGACCCCAGGACAATAATTTGAATACCTTTGGTGTAGGTCCACTAGGTAACACTATATACCAAATATGAAAGCTCTAGGTCTTATATTTTGGAGAAGAGGATTTTTAAAGTTTTATTATATAAGACTATATAAAAACAAATAACTTTCAGGGCGGGGCCAATTTTGACCCTGTGGCAATAATTTGAACAACTTTGATAGAGGTCCACAAGATGATGTTGTATACCAAATATCTAAGCTCCTGGCCTTACGGTTCTGGAGAAGAATATTTTTAAAGATTTACTATATAACACTACGTAAAAACAAGGACCCCCTAGGCGGGGTCAATTTTGACCCTGTGGCAATAATTTGAACAAATCTGGTAGAGGTCCACTAGATGATGCTGAATACCAAATATCTAAGCCCTGGGCCTTACAGTTTCGGAGAAGAAGATTTTTAAAGATTTACTATATAACACTATGTAATAAAACTAGTGACCCCTGGGGCGGGGCCATTTTTGACCCCAGGAGAATAATTTGAACAAATTTTGTAGAGGACCACTACATGATGACACATACCAATTTTCAAGGTTCTAGGCCTTGTGGTTTTTGAGAAGAAGATTTTTAAAGTTTTCCCTATATAAGTCTATGTTAAACAAGTGACCCCCGGGGCGGGGCCATTTTTGACCCCAGGGGGATAGTTTTAATAATTTTGGTAGAGGACCACTAGATGATGCTATATACCAAATATTAAGGCTCTAGGCCTTGTGGTTTTGGAGAAGAAGATTTTTAAAGTTTTTCCTTTCCGTTGCCATGGCAACCAGAGTTCTGCATGGAATTCGATTCTTTGAACAATTTTCAAAGGGGACCACCCAAGGAACATTCCTGTGAAGTTTGGATGAAATTGGCTAAGCGGTTTATGAGGAGATGTCGTTTAAAGTAAAAGTTTACGGACGGACGACGGACGGACGGACGGACGGACGCCGGACGCCGGACAAATTGTGATCACAAAAGCTCACCTTGTCACTATGTGACAGGTGAGCTAAAAATGCAAAACATCAACATTAGCTGATTGATAAATAGGGGGGATTTGTCACACAAACAAACTTGATCGAGATTTTCTGCATACAAACACTTTCAGAAAGTTTCAACATGATTTGGTGATAAATGCTCAAGTTATTGTCTGCACAAAATGTAAATCTTTTATTTTTAGATGAAAACGTAGCATTACGCTGTGAATTACTGAGTAAATTAATTCACTGCGCAATTATTCACGATATAGACATAATGCTTTATCATTCGTCATCATTGATTAATAAAAAGTTAAGTTATTACAGAAAATGGAATAAACATTACTCTAGATTTATTTACCAAACGATCGACATTGAACGATAGATTGTGCTCACACATAAGAGTTATTGTCTCTATAACTCTGGGAATCACCCCGCGATCATTCATGACAAAGACATTATGCCCCATCATCCATCACGATTGGATAATAAAAAGTTAAGTTATTACAGAAAATGGAATAAACATTACTCTAGATTTATTTACCCGACGATCGACATTGAACGATATATTGTGCTCGCACACAATGTCACCAAGTTTCGTTGGATTTTGATATTTAAATCATGAGTTATTGTCTGCACATTCAACTACTATTTTTTAACTTGAAGCTGCAATCTCACAGATTGAACGTTTTGTCACATTTAATAAAAAGAAAATCTTCGGATTAGGCAATTTTTGCGCAAATGTCTGGAAACCAGTGGTATAAGACTGCTTACAAAAATAGGTCGCAGTTTCTCATTATTGTTCGAAAATTGATGTTTTATGGCTAAAGGCGTTACTAAAGCCGTAAGCAAAATTTCAGCAGGTTTTCCAATAATTGAGATCTGTTCGATTGTGAGTTATTTAATATGACTGAAGTGAGGGAATTGATGCCAAAATCAGCTTATTCTGAGACAAAAAATAACAAGAGCACCGCCTGTGGGTGTTGAACGCTCGTCTAATTTTAACCTTTTACCGTTTATTCATTTCATTTATTACATTTGATAGTGAACAGGTATTCCAAAGTTTGAAAGTGATAGCTTTGATAGTTTGCATGTAAGTGACCAAAGCACAATCTTAAAAAATCAGACTAGCTAAAAATTAAAAATGCCAAACATATCTAAATATCCCACACCTTCTCCCTACCCTTCCAAATGTGTGACTCAAAAACCTGTTGAAGTGCATTATCCATTTATGAAAAAATGAAATCAATACTTATGTGATATCCAACAACAATTGAAGAAGCTATGTCCAATTCTCAAGGGTACAATGTGAAGAAGGGTATAACATGAACAAGTTCACCAAGTTTCAAAGTGATACCTTTGATAGTTTCCATGTACACCTAAACACAAAACTTGACCAACGCTTCCGACGACAATCAAGTGACGACAAAAGCTCGTCAAAACACTACCAGTCATTAGTCAAATCACTACCAGTTATAAGACAATTTATCCCATGAACAAACTGAACCGGGACATTATGCCCTCAAACACCATCACAAGGTGTTATCACGAATGGGAAAAATACCCAAGTAATTGTCTGCACAAGACATAAACCTTCTTTTCTAACATACATGGGACATAACTATGAAGAAACTTATGTGAATTACGAAACAATCGAGCTTGACCGAGACATACGCCAACAAACTTTGTCACTAAGTTCCATATTGATTCGATACTATATTGTCTGCACATATTTTATGACATAAAAAGGGCAAAACCCTAGAGTTACTGATGCGATTTCGTAAGTAATTCAAGGTATTGCCTGAACAAGGTTTTTCTGTACCCTCGCTGGAGCCACCGACGCATATGTCGCAACAAAAGCGAGGTCGCATAAGTGGAGACTAGCGAATTGAGCTACTAAACTGGTACTGTATAAGTGGTTCAGTTCGCGACGTGGAAATGTTTGCGAATTTCGCGATTTGACAAAATTCGCGAATATATTGACCAGCGTAAATATCCACGCCATCAGATGTTTACAAAATACTAATTTTATTACTAACATTATGTACACAAACATGTTTTATTGTTTAATAAATGCAAAATGCAAAATATTGATTAACATTTTGAATACCGCACTTTTCAAAAGCCAGAGCAGCTTCATCACATCTGTACAATCAAACAAAAGCTACATATTAGTTTTCACACATCATTTGTGATAAAGCATGGCATAGCGACTGTTTCTTTGTTACCATGTATCGGCTTTAAATGAAATGTGTATTGAACAGTATTGTTTTGAACTGCACAAAATAATTATCAAACTGAGAATACTATTCCTTTATATTTAGATGATTATTATTATTTATGAAACCCGAGTAACCGATTACTAAATATTGACAACATATCTTTCAATTGGCAGAATTTATCTAACGTACTCGTGTAAATATTACGCACAGTCATATTTCTGCCAGCGAAACGTGGGAAATCTTCAATTCGCAAAGTTTTTGACCAGCGAACATAACCACTTATACAGTATGTCGCAGATCGATATTTTATCACAACTTAATCAACTTTTAAATGAATTTCAAATGTCGTATTAAAACACTGACCTAAAAGATTGTCGCTCAAAAGTCAAAATCATTCAATTTTCAACAAACAAGGACAAAAAGGTTATTGCTATTGAGCGACAGGCCATTCAATACGCTGAGATGAAATAACAAATATGCAATGTCAATATTTATTGATACTCACCTGGGGCATTTTAGAAGACTCAACTCCCTCCCGCAGTTTAAGGTGAAGATATCGAGCCATAATTTCATTATACATGTGTTGTTTGTTTGAGTGATGACATTCGTCGAACACAATCAGAGAAAATTCTCTGACGCTTTCAATTTTCTTTGCTTTTAAAGCATTCACAAGAATCTGTGCTGTTACAACAAAGATGTCTCTTCTGCAATCAATGAAACAAAACAGTTTAAAACCAAGTCAGTCTTGAAAATATTTCAATAATGAGAACAAAATGCACTAAAAAGATATGATGAAATATTACGACTGAATGGACTTTGTATTATTTTAATAGATTACATAAAGCATAAATATTTTAATAGATTACATAAATATTTTAATAGATTACATAAAGCTTATGACGGACATCATATGTGACAGTTTTCACAAACAGTTTATGACATTTTACCAATTTTATTGCGTCATGTTTTAAACAATTACGAACAGACTTGCCTTTCAAGGAAATCCCAGAGCATTTGCTTTTTTAGCCTGTGGACGTTTCCGCTGAACACCTTTGTCCTGTAAGTTGGGAGTCGTTCTGCACATACTACTCCTTGCTGAATGGCTAGTGCTTCGTTTTCGACAAGAAATAAAATACGACCCTTCTTTCTTTCTGCTATTTTCCGTCTTAGGTGAACCTAGAATTTAAATGTTGAAAGAAATAATCATGCATGACTTGCCATTATGATTGTACATTAAGGATTTAACAACAGAAAAACGAAAATGAAATCAGTCTACGGGGTATACGTTCATTCTTATTAAGAGCAAAGATGGAGTAGACAAGCGTCAACAACATTATTTCTTTACTGAACAATTCATAATCTCAATTATTTAAAGTAACTCGATCTTAATTTATAAAATAAAGCATGAAATCATATACAATGGTAGGAAACTTGGCATTTATATAAACTTTTTGACATTCATTTCTCAAAACTCTTTGAAAGATGAATTACCTGCATAATTCTGCATGCCACCCTGGTCTTGCCCGAGTTTGTTGGAGCCATCACTATAACGTTTTCTCCATCACAACCCTCCTGTGCTAACTCTTTTTGGTAACCCCGTAGACTTATATCCACGTCATCAACATTCGTTCCAAGATCGTCTTGGTCTGGAAACAAACCGAACGATAAGCTACGAACATATTTTCTTTAGTTTGATATATTTTTCTTATATGCTTCCAAAAACTCATCTTGACCAAACTCGCATCACTACCGATACTTTACAACAACCACCACCGCCATCTTCATCATCCGTATGTATATGCTCCTCCTCCATTTCCTCCTTCTGTTTATCCTCATCATCACCACAATCATTTACATAATTATCATTAATAAATGCATAAGCAATGACACACGGATAATTATTTAGAAAAGTAAACGTCCAATATGCTTTTGCTGTTGACATTTTATCAATATTGTACAGATATTCTTTGAAGAAATATACATTCTAAATAAAACCCCAAGAAGCACAAAGTACATCCATAACAAGAGCTGCCGTAAGACAGAGCGCTCGACTATACGCCTCTTTGCCTTAGAAATGAATAGAATAACTATGTTATATGTGCCTGTGAAAAGCATCACAAAAAGTCAAATTAAAAAGTAAACATGAAAGCTGCAATGCGACGAAACAAGGTTTTCAATGATCGGCAGTAGTACTTCAGCCTTCGTTTTGCGATTTAGTTTCAGCTGGGATTTTTTTCGATTTTAGTGACCTTGACCTTTAGTGCCCGAAAACTTTAACATATGTTCCTAAGTCAATCATCGGCGAACATTTGTATTAAGGATAATATGAGGTAATGTAACCTCATTTTGTGATGGCCCTGAACAACTGTTTGCAGTATTTAGTGAATTGAGTGAATGGTATTTGACTTTGAGTGATAAGTAAAAATGTGAACTGCCCTTTAAATTTAACCGGACGTCAACGCTGGGGGAGAGTAGTTTAGCCTCCATATTCTTCGAATAGTCGAGATAATAATGAAAGCAGCAGTTTTGGTTTGGAATTGTTCATTAACAAAAATATATATTGCAATACTGAAAACGACTCCTTGCAACGGCTTAAACTGCATATCCTATATTAAAAAATTCTAAATCATAATTATATTACTCAATGATCACCAAGACCAGAATATTAAGACCTACACTGTGGTAAACTCACCTGTCTCAATATTTATCTCAAACTCTTCCTCGCTAATGACCCTTTCCGGTCCAATTATGTTTAAATCGTTTCGTATCTTATTCTCTTCATTGTCTTCAGTGTCGTGGATACCTAAAACATACCGTATAGTTATTCTTTATACAGTTAAAATAAATACTTCTCTGGACTTTTCAACATACATCTGCGTGTTTGCTACAATGAAATACATACCTTTTACGTATTCGGAAAACATAAAGTTAAATAACGAATTCATAGTTTCTCCTTTAAATAGACACAAACGCACAACAATTGATATAAACGCACAACACTTAATATGTAGAAGAATATGAAATAAGAATTGATACTAAATAAACATTTAAATAGAACACGATGTTACAACAAATTAATCATTGATGAATTGATAGCTAAACACACCAACACTGACCTATTTTGATAAGAGTGTTGGCAGGTTTAACTTGCATGTATTTTCAATATCAGTTTCGTTGAATAACATAATTTATTTCGAGAGTGCACATGTTTTGGGCCGGAACGAAAAAAATAACAGACTCAACGTTTTTTTAATAAACAATTTCTCTCATATTTAAACCAAAACAGCCAATACAGAATTGTAGACATAGAAAAACACATACAGACTCAAATTACTGTCCAAAAAGTTTAATTATAAAAATATATAATTAATATATAACTAATTTGTGAAGCAGTAGCACTCTTTTCATGCCAGCCAAACACATGACTATCAAATTGATTAAAATTGACGTGATGATATGTATTGCAGATCCATTTATTGATGTGGTGAAAGTGCAAATTGAAATAAGGAGTTTGGTGAAAATGCGAAACAAAGTGAAAACTAGGTATACAATGCCGCGAAGATATAAGCGAATGAAGGAGAAAGGCATCATGATGATCAAATCTAAATGTATTGAACAAACCGATTCTAGTAGTCATACGTATGTCTATGTCCGGAATGTTTGCTATTTCAGGTGGACAAATCGTAGAAAATGGCGATCCTTTACATGCCAATAAAAACTCTTTGTCATAAACTAATCGCTTTCCTGTAGATTATCAAAATATAATATGATATAAAGGAAGGTAAACTTAAAATAGAGTTTAACTTTCTCAATATAATCATTGATTTTTAATGTTTCTGAACATCTGAATTAAAAATGACACTGTTTTCCGTACACGATTGATTGAGTGAGTAATGTCAAAAGCTTACCAGCTTCAGTTGCATCCATCTGTGACCTTGTTTGTTTTACAGTCGTTCGTGCTTCGTCTTTAGGAAGTCGAGAATATATTTCTGTCTCATGGCTATCAGTGTTATTTAGAAGTTCATTGAAATCCGATGTTAGGTCATCAACAGCGGAGTTTGCTTTCAAACATGTTTCTTCCTCATCGGATATGACTGGAGAAGACTGGAGTAATTCGCTAAAGTCAGGGACGTCTTCATTTCCGCAGCTTTTTGCTTCTTCTGAATCTACGAAAGTTTGTAAATATTGTTTGTGTACGCTAAATTGGCATACGAATGGCAGTGCAAATATTTACACTTTACATGTATATATGAACGATAACTCATTAAAAAGAATAAAATATGCGTCCACCCTGATTTGACATGAGAGGCGGTAATCCCATCGTTTATTGGTAAAGCTATTTACGCGTTTATGGTCTGTGATGTTTTGTACGTTTGTGTATCTCGTCCAATGTCGCTTAAGCCCTAATATTGTTATTCAAAAATGGGTTTATATTTGTTTCTTTTACTACTGGGCTTGTTTTTACTAAACAAGAGCTTTCGTAAGACACCGCGCTCGACTACGCCGCTTTGACTTTGAAGTGAATACAATAATGATGTATGTGCCTGCCAAAAGCAATAAAAAATAATAAAAAAGTAAACAGTGACCATAACTCTCGGGGGCCCAAAACACAATTTCATGAACGGTCTCTATAAACTCTTTATATAAACCAAGTTTGCTCGCAATATGTCGACCCTTACTTAAGCTATTCAATACCAACCATTTTTCTATTAATAGTAACTTTGACCTTGACATTGATCCTAGCGGCCTCAAACACAATCCCAGGAAAGGTCTCCATAAACTCTTCCTATATACCAATTTTGGTCACTAAATGTCAAACCTAAATTATTCCATACATAAGATGACTTTGACGCTAGGTAAATTGAACTAGAGCTGTCACAGGAGTGACGAATACCCCCAAATGCCGCCTGGACACAGGAATGGCAAACCATTCCTTTGAAAAGAGGCCATAACTCCAAGGTTACTGCCAAAAATGTTCAAATCAGTCAAGCCTTTCATGAGTTATCGTCCGGAAACCATTTTTCTATATTTAGTAACAGTGACCTTGACCCAACCAGCCCCAATATCGAACTTGATCTGTATCTTCTGATGTTACACCTGTGTACCAAAAATTGTTCAAATCCGTCTAGCCTTTCATGAGTTATCGTCCGGAAACCGTTTTTCTTTTTTTAGTAACAGGGACCTTGACCTTGGCCCCAACAGCCCCAATATCGAACTTGACCTGTATCTTCTGATGTAACACCTGTGTACCAAAAAACAATTCAAATCTGTCAAGCCTTTCATGAGTTATCGTCCGGAAACCGTTTTTCTATTTTTAGTAAAAGTGACCTTGACCTTGGCCCCACCAGCCCCAATATCGAACTTGACCTGTATCTTCTGATGTTACACCTGTGTACCATTTTTTTAAAACTGTTTAGCCTTTCATGAGTTATCGTCCGGAAACCATGAAAACCGACCGACCGACCGACAAGCTCACTAACTTGATCTGTATCTTCTGATGTAACACCTGTGTACCAAAAATTGTTCAAATCCGTCTAGCCTTTCATGAGTTATCGTCCGGAAACCGTTTTTCTATTTTTAGTAACAGTGACCTTGACCTTGGCCCCACCAGCCCCAATATCGAAATTGACCTGTATCTTCTGATGATACACCTGTGTACCAATTTTTTTTTCAAATCTGTCAAGCCTTTCATGAGTTATCGTCCGGAAACCGTTTTTCTATTTTTAGTAACAGTGACCTTGACCTTGGCCCCACCAGCCCCAATATTAAACTTGACCTGTATCTTCTGATGTTACACCTGTGTACCAAAAATTGTTCAAATCCGTCTAGCCTTTCATGAGTTATCGTCCGGAAACCGTTTTTTCTATTTTTAGTAACAATGACCTTGACCTTGGCCCCACCAGCCCCAATATCGAACTTGACCTGTATCTTTTGATGTTACACCTGTGTACCAAAAAATTTTCAAATCTGTCAAGCCTTTCATGAGTTATCGTCCGGAAACCGTTTTTCTATTTTTAGTAACAGTGACCTTGACCTTGGCCCCACCAGCCCCAATATCGAACTTGACCGGTATTATCTGATGTTACACCTGTGTACCAAAAGTTTTTCAAATCTGTCTAGCCTTTCATGAGTTATCGTCCGGAAACCATGAAAACCGACAGACCGACCGACCGACCGACAGACATACCGACCGACAAGCTCACTCCTATATACCCCCTCAAACTTCGTTTGTGGGGGTATAATGAAGGGTATTGGACTTATGAGAGAAACTCCCAACTTGCCCTTAAACTTTAACCTGCCCTAAAACTTTAACCTAAGTTCCTAAGTCAATCAGGGGCCATAACTTGTATTAAGCATAATGTGGAGTTATGTTACCTTGTTGTTTGATGGTCTTGAACAACTGTGTATTAATTTAATTGAAATAAGGGTATAGAAGTGATTAATAAATATCCCAACCTGCCCTAAAACTTTAACCTAAGTTCAATAGTCAATCAGGTGCTATATTTTGTATAAAGGATAATATGGAGTTATCTAACCTCTTTATGTGATGGCCCTGCATAACTGTGTGAAGTATTAAGCAAATTGAATGAAGGGTATTAGACGTATAAGTGAAAATCCCAAATTGCCCTAAAACTTGAACCGGACGCCGACGCCGACGCTGGGGCGAGTAGTATAGCCCTCCTTATTCTTCGAATAGTCGAGCTAAACATTGTAAAAAAATGAAGTTTACAAACTAGCTCAGATATCACACAGAATTTAGGGGTTTTTACCAAACGAAGTTGCTATTTCTATCTCGGTCCCACAACTGTCTCGTTCATCGTACGTATGTTGCGCCATCAATTCTAAAACAGAAATTCAGTTATAGAACTATGCTTACATGGTCGTTTGAGTGCTTATTTTTTGTCGAAGAAATTTAATGCCTTTTCGTGAATATCTGTCTAGGTTTTGTACTTTCGAAAACAACAGATCTTTTGAATTAATGTTATTGATTTTTGGATGATATTTGGTTTCAAAAACTAAAAGGAAAACTAACATTGAAAATTGTTTTTCAAAAATAAGAACATTCAGATAAAAGTAAAGTAAATAAACAAGGGAAATATCTACTTTTGAAAATGTCAGGTTCCAACTTTTCAGCCAGTGCCAATAAATCGCATTCAATGAGAGCATTCATGAAATCCTTAAACCAAGTCTCGACTCGACAAGGAAGTTTGAACAGCAACACCCAAATAGCTCGATTATGCCCTTTATTGACATATTCTGCTCTTATTTCTTGTGCGTCAGCGTCATTTATAGCTTTAAATCCTTCAAGAATAGGAATCAGTGTTGTAGGATTAGGGATTTTTTCTAATAAATCGTCCACAAATAAATCCAGCAATCTTCTGTAAGGTTCGTCACAAGCAACGAACTCCCCTTTCAATATCTGTGCAATTTTGGGATAACCTAAATGATACAAACATAACATTTTGAAAACACACAGCAATTCACCATATTCGTATGGAAGTTAGTCATTGAAATATTATTTTTCGTTTTCATTTCAGCAACATTCCGATATAGTATTCGCTTACAATTAAAATGCATAGTATATAAAATTTAATTTAATTGTTACAATACCATTTTCTGAAGCCATAAGCTCATAAAAAGCTACAAATCGTCCAGGGTCGTCAATTTCGTTCATGAAAATATTATAGCCCATTTTGACAGCCATGCTGAGTTCACAGTCTCTCAACCGTTTGCGTTGCTCTGTTTCAAGAAATAATCGGTATATCATACAGTTCAAAGTTATTATTTTCTGAGTCTTCGCATTAATTGAAACCTGACAACATTCATATAATGTAAACATGCTTCTAGAAACTTATTCAAAGGGGTGTTTTTGGTAAATATCACCACAAACAAAATTTAATATTATTTTGTTAAAGAAGAGTAGAAAATAAATGATCATACACTAATTCAGTTTGCACTCGGTCGTTTCGCAAATATGAGACCTTTGGCCTGGCGCCCATAACATAATTATATATTTCAAAGATGTGTCATTTTGCAAAAATATTGTGAATGATGCCTTTTCGAGAGCTTTTAAACGTAGTGATAATTAGTCCTTGACAAGGTTATATAACTTTAAATGGAAATGCAAACTATTACAAAATTACCATGCAAACTCTTACCTTGATTAAAATAATGCAGCCTTAAAAAGTCGGTTGGCTCCAAACACAGACAGATATATCCAGAAAAAGATTTCAAGTTACCTCTGATAATTTCATCGTTGCTGAAATCTGAAAAAAATACAAAGAAATACAAGACAACAACAACAACAACAACGTGTATCTTGAATTAACGTTAGAACAAGTCGTCAGAACGTTACGAAGTAACTGCTGTTAATTTTACCTACCAGACAGTGAAACGTGATTCTTGCTAGAATCGTCATGGATTCTTAACTGTGTTTGGTTTTCATGAGACTCTTGTCTACTTAATCCGCTGGTAATATCGTCTCTTGCAATAACTTTAACAAGTGTTTCTTCTGTTTCCATATTCAAATGCGTCAGTTTTTCGTGATCAGGGTATTGAGTAATGGATTCTTTTAATTGAAATTGATCAGTTTCGCTTTTATCGGCAGTTATCGCATCATCTGTCTGACTGACACTTCTGGAGGTTCTTGCTTGTACGGCTTTTAAACTTGTAGTATCATCATTGGCGGAGGGAGTCACAACTGCTTCTTTGTTTTGCGGCAGTAGCATGTCCATAAATTCCATGCCAAGTCCGTCTAACTCCATCTTTAAGGTATTCGATCCAAGTTCGTTAGGTTTGCAATGAGAGCTGGCAATTGATTCAGGATTCAAATTTGACATTTCCATATCAGTGTTCGTTTGTTTGTCCTCCCCACTGCCAATTTCACATCCTTCAGTTACAAAAGCATTTGGTTCTTCTGTTTCAGAATTCATGGAAACGGTGCTATCTTTTGAATTGTCATTCATCTGAGTGTCTTCGTTTTTCTGCACAACAATCTCTGGAACATATATATATATAAAACAAGAAATGTAGAAACGCATTTGTTGTCACTACATTTATAATAGGAGTTTTTTCATTCATGGGTTTCACATGTTTACTGTTTCAGGCAATATTATGATTGAAAAACAATTTACAACACTAATGAATAAAATGTTTCACGTTTTAAGAATAATCATATCATTTATAGCAAAAAGCACTGCTTATTCAAAGCAATAACCAGACACATTTTGCAATTCATATTTTGTGTGCGTTAAAAAATAACATGGCTTATTATTACTGTTGAACATATCCGGCTCCAGTTTTTCAGCTACATCGTTATAACCATGGTCAATCAAACTGACCAAGAACTCTTTAAACCAGTTCTCCTTTCTGCTTTGTAATCTAAAAAGCATTTCCCATGCTGCAGCGTCCCTGCCGTGGTTATACATTTCAGCTCTAATCCTCTGAACATCTTCGTTCGTTATAAGCTCTCTTGCTAGCAAGGTTGGTAAAATCTCCGTTGGATTCACTACTGGAACTATTTGATCAGCAAACAGTTCCAAAAGTTTCCTGAAGTGTTCATCTGAAGCAACAATTTCACAGTCGATGTATCGGGCAATCTTTGGATATCCTGCAATAATAACACATGACTTGGTCATGGACATCATTTTACTCTTAGGTTCCTGGCAGGCAAATACTTTTTAATTTCAATTATACTGAAAAAGAGCGCTGATACTCTTCTGATTTCATTGCAAGTAATATGTATAGCTCCGCCAAAGCTTAAACCAGATAATTTATTTATAAGGGCGTGTGTTTGTAACTCAAGTTCACTGTAGTTTGTATCCTTGTCTTATGCCTCTAAACAGGGTTGGATTTTGAGTTTTCGACTACTGGGCTTGTCCCTGTAGTTTTCATTGTTATAAAAATGTTTGTGTTATATATTTGTTGTCTTGTGACGTTTTGTGTTCGGTCTTGACCAATCGACCTAATACAGGAATTTTGTTACAGTTAAGATCCTTTTCCCTGTAGTTTCCGTTGTTTCTTTTATATAAGTGACTTTTCCATGTTCACACATAACTTTTGTCATTTACGACAAAGCATTTTATTCCCCATAAAACATCATACATTATTTGTATTAAGTGTACCGTTTTCGCTGGCCATCAGCTCCTTGAACGCAATAAAACGCCCGGAGTCTTCTATGTCATAGATAAGCATTTGCAAACCGAGCTCAACAGCTTTATCACCGCTCTTTCGGGACAGTTCAAATATCTTCTTTCTTTGCTCTACACAGAAAAAGAAACGGGTGAAAAACATATTGGTATCGATGGCAACAGTTCGAGCAACATATCAGCATCCGATGGTAATTCTGAAAACCGATTGTAAATTGAAACTGAGATACGTATGCAATAGTAGGACATTGACGAACACTACGTTTTGATTGGTACTCAGGTTCAATTTTTGAAGTACCCGGTACACATCCAATACAGCAATGAATTATAAAACACAGCAATAACATACACAGTTATTGTCTTAAATGTATTTAATATATTCAAAATTGTAAACATATTAATTATGAGCTCACATAAATAAGAGGCAAATCCGTATTTTCTTTTGGCGAACAATCAAAACGATTCCAAACTGTACAAACTGTTTTAATTCAACCTCATCAGTAGTTTTGAAGAAATGGTGCGGACAAGCACCAATTATTAAAAATGGTAAAGGGGAGATATTTTTTTAATATGCACGAAAAAATTATGATTCTTGTCAACTGCACCTTCTCTCATTGTCATCTATCTATATGCCTTCATATCATTGCCATCTATCTATATGCCTTCATCTCATTGCAATCTATCCATATACCTTTATCTCACTGCCATCTTTCTACATACCTTCCTTTCATTGTCATCTATCTATATATACCCTCCCCTCATTGCCTCCTGTCTAAATACCGCCCTTTCATTGCCATCTATCTATATACCTTTCTCTCACTGCCATTTATATATAAACCGCCGTTTCATTGCCATCTATCTATATACCGCCCTTTCATTGCCATCTATCTATATACCTTCCTCTCATTGCCTCCTATCTATATACCGCCCTTTCATTGCCATCTATCTATATACCTTCCTCTCATTGCCTCCTATCTATATACCGCCCTTTCATTGCCATCTATCTATATACCTTCCTCTCATTGCCTCCTATCTAAATACCGCCCTTTCATTGCCATCTATCTATATACCTTTCTCTCACTGCCATCTATCTATATACCGCCCTTTCATTGCCATTTATCTATATGCCACCCTTTCATTGCCATCTATCTATATACCTTCCTCTCACTGCCTCCTATCTATATACCTCCCTTTCATTGCCAACTATCTATATACCTTCCTCTCATTGCCATCTATCAATATACCTTCCTCTCATTGCCTCATATCTATATACCGCCCTTCCATTGCCATCTATCTATAAACCTTTCTCTCACTGCCATCTTTCTAGATACCTTTCTCTCATTGCCATCTTTCTATATACCTTCCTCTCATTGCCATCTACCTATATACCTTCCTCTCATTGCCATCTATCTATATACCTTCCTCTCATTGCCATCTTTCTATATACCTTTCTCTCACTGCCATCTTTCTATATACCTTTCTCTCATTGCCATCTTTTTATATACCTTCCTCTCATTGCCATCTATCTATATACCGCCCTTGCATTGCCATCTATCTATATACCTTTCTCTCAGTGCCATATATCTATATACCTTTCTCTCATTGTCATCTATCTATATACCTTCCTCTCATTGCCATCTTTCTATATACCTTTCTCTCACTGCCATCTTTCTATATACCTTTCTCTCATTGCCATCTTTCTATATACCCTCCTCTCATTGCCATCTATTTATATACCTTTCTCTCATTGCCATCTATCTATATACCTTCCTTTCATTGCCATCTATCTATAAACCTTTCTCTCACTGCCATCTTTCTATATACCTTTCTCTCATTGCCACCTTTCTATATACCTTTCTCTCATTGCCATCTATCTATATACCTTCCTCTCATTGCCATCTATCTATATACCTTCCATTCATTGCCATCTTTCTATATATCTTTCTCTCACTGCCATCATTCTATATACCTATCTCTCACTGCCATCTTTCTATATACCTTTCTCTCATTGCCATCTATTTATATACCTTCCTCTCAGTGCCATATATCTATACACTTTCTCTCACGGCCATCTTTCTATATACCTTTCTCTCATTGCCATCTATTTTTATACCTTTTTCTCACTGCCATCTTTCTATATACCTGTCTCTCATTGCCATCTATCAATATACCTTCCTTTCATTACCATCTATCTATATACCTTTCTCTCACTGCCATCTGTATTTATACCTTTCTCTCATTGCCATCTATCTATATACCTTCCTTTCATTGCCATCTATCTATAAACCCTCCTTTCATTGCCATCTATCTATATACCTTCCTTTCATTGCCATCTATCTATATACCCTCCTTTTATTTCCATCTATCTATATACCTTTCTCTCACTTCCATCTATCTATATACCCTCCTTTCATTGCCATCTTTCTATATACCTTCCTTTCATTGCCATCTATCTATATACCTTCCTCTCATTGCCAACTATCTATATACCTTTCTCTCATTGCCAACTATCTATATACCTTCCTCTCCTTGCCATCTATCTATATACCCTCCTTTCATTGCCATCTATCTATATACTTTCCGCTCATTGCTATCTTTCTATATACCTTTCTCTCACTGCCATCTTTCTATATACCTTTCTCTCATTGCCATCTATCTATATACCTTCCTTTCATTGCCATCTATCTTTATACCTTTCTCTCTCTGCCATCTTTCTATATACCTTCCTTTTATTGCCATCTATCTATATACCCTCCTTCCATTGCCATCTATCTATATACCAAGGTTTAAGTATTGCTACTGAATTATGAGGGGCTGGCCATGACAAGTTCAATTAAATGGGAGACGTGAATAATAAACAACAGTGAGTGAAAAGGACATTTATTCAATGTCAAAATTGAATAATAAATAGGAGTTTGATATCCTCGTAACATATTATTCACGACTAGCATATTGGGCGTCCAAACAACCGCCATAAGTGTAACAACATGACGCCCAATGAGAGGAACTTGGCATGGCAATGTGTTGTAGATGCTGTTAAGGATGATCCCAACAGTAGTTTTGTATTATCCGGACAAGAGTGTGACGAACGGACAATAGTGTGACGGACGGACAAGAGTGTGACGGACGGAAGGAGGGACGGCAGGACAAAGCGGTTACTTTATGCTCTCCATTCTGGGTGCATAATAAAAAAGTAGGTCAAAAGGTCAAAGTCAATGTCATTTGATTACAATATGTCTCTCTTAAACTATACTTTTCACCTTTTTAAGAAAGGCAAGGGAAAGTAAAACAAAAATTAACTGCACACTCTAAAAACAGATTGTCTCTCCTAGACTGTAATTTTTGACTTGGCTACAATAACAATTTTGATAATTCCAAGGGTCGCACGCCAGTCATGCATTGGTGGATCAGTATGGTTTAAAAAAAGAACCTCGCTCTCATGGATATCTAACTACTGTGCTAGTTTCATTGAGAGACATTCAAAACTAAAGACTTTATCGCGTTCACAAGCAAGTGCATACCGACAGACGCATGGGCGCACGGATGCGATGCATACACGACTGACATAGCATACGCTATTATGACTTGTAGTCTTTTAAGAAAATCACGAATAAATTAAAACAATATTTCTACAATAACAAGAGCTGTCACAGAGACCGTGCGCTCGACTATTTCGCCGCTTTTCAGTGTAAGGATTGGAAAGTTTTGGCGAAACATGCATGGATCACTGTTATATGAGATTTCAATGCAATACATGATGTGCGGAGATATTAACACAAATGTGGTTACATGCAAAAATTTAACCAAAATTTTTAAGTGTAATAATAAAAGGCCATTATTTGCAAAACACAGTTATCTAACTTTATTATTCAATTAGGTTGGGTGGTTGAATACCATTGTATAAAGTCTCAATGCAATACATCAAGTAGTTGCTGAGATATTATCCTATGTGTGCTAACATGCAAGACCTTAACCAGAATTTGGGTGGTTGAATACCATTGTATAAAGTCTCAATGCAATACATCAAGTAGTTGCTGAGATATTATCCTATGTGTGCTAAACTGCAAGACCTTAACCAGAATTTCTAAGTCGCATAATAAAGGGGCAAAAATTATATAATATGAACGATAGAGTTATCTTACTTGATTTAACAAAAAGGTTAAATGGTTGGGAGCCTGTGTGTAAAGTTTCAATGCAATACATGATGTATTTGCTGAAGCATTGACTAAAAAGTGGTTACATGCAAAATTTTAACCAGAATTTCTGAGTCGAATAATAAAGGGCAATTATTTGCATTAAATACAAACTGGAGTTATCTAACTTGGTAAATAAAGTAGGTTGGATGGTTGAGTACCATTGTATCAAGTTTCAATGCAATACCTCAAGCAGTTGCTGAGATATTAACCTATTTGTGCTTGCACACAAAACCTTAACCAGAATTTCTAAGTCAAATAATAAAGGCCTATTATTGGAATTAAATGCAAAGTAGAGTTATCAAACTTGGTTAATTAAGTAGGTTAGATGGTTGAGTACCATTGTATAAAGTCTCAATGCAATACCTCAAGTAGTTGCTGAGATATTAACCTATGTGTGCTTGCACGCAAAACCTTAACCAAGGGGTGACGCCGACGCCGACGCTTGGGTGAGTAGTATAGATCTCCTTATTCTTCGAATAGTCGAGCTAAAAAGGAACATTTCTTACATCTTTTATTCAATTCGGAACGAAAAATAATGAACTTTTATAACTTTATTCTATGGATTAGTAATTAAGATATTAAAAAGGAAAGAAAGAAGCATTTTTTTAATTATGTACTATTATTTATATTCTGGATTAGAAACTAAGCGTTTCTACCATGTTAAACAATGTATGTAATTGTAACCTTTTACTCTTACTTATGATTTATATAATATGATTTGATTTTCTTTATAATGTTTGGAAGCAATGTAACATCTGAAAATAGTATATGTTTAGATAAATGTACTGATAGTGTGATGCTGGTTGAAGGTGTAGTTTACTTTACCAAAAACAACTAAAGTTGTCACTAGATGTGATTAATACCCCCACTTCACAACCTTATTGTAATGAGAAATATCACTGGAATGATGTATACTCATTAGATGCCTTATGTCGGTGAGAAGGCATTAATTAAGTTAATTGTCCTATTATATAGAAATAACAAGCTTAACATCAGGGAAATGCCATTTTTTTGTTTAAAAGTATAGCAAAGTATTATTTGAGTTGACTTAACACTGAATAATATTTGTCTTGTACAGTTGAAGTCAATGACTTAACAACATATAAAGTTTTAGAGTAAAGTAATATCCCCCGCCTAATTAAGAACAGTATCAACTTTGCCTTTAGACTAAGGAATATGAAACAATGGACAAAAACTGAAATAAATGCCCCCACATTTATAAGTCAATACCTCAAACACTTTTCAAGTTATGCTCCAGACAAAAGAAAAAGTATGAAAATTAACAAAGGGGCAATAACTCAAAAGAAACTGCACCTAGGGTTATAGTTCTTGTTCAGTGCACTTTACCTCAATCAGATATAACTGTATATGATGTTTGTAGTCAATACCTCAAAAACTTTAAGTTATGCTCTAGACAAAAAGTAAGTATAAAGATTACCCCTCAACTGCTTAGCAAAGCATATTGTTAATACATTGAAGCCCATCCAATGTCCAGTAGATATTGAAGATCACAGGTAATGGTCACCAGTCACCACAAGCACCACAAGCAGATTAAGTGGGGCTGGGGGGGGGGGGGGGGCACCTGGCGCGCCTCATCTACCCCCCCCCCCCCAATTGTCCAAGTTCCAAGTTTACATTTAATTCCAATATTTGGTAAGACAAGTAATAAAATACGCCCAAAGTGCACCATTTCGGATTAGAAATTAAATATACATGGGGGAGGAACCCCAAACCTCCCTCTGAGGGAGTGGCAAAAGTAAAAAGGATATGCCTCTAAGTTACGCCCCCTCTAACGGCGAGTCCTGGAGCCGCCCATGGTCACATTGGACACTAAAATATGGCCATTTACTTTTCTGGTATTGTTAAAAGTAATGATATGATATTTCAATAAAATTCTAAGAGTTAAACTTGAAAAAATATGATTATATTAATTAAATAAGATTACTTCATTCGTGCCAACAACACCAAGCCCTTGCAGTTTAACCCTAATTCAAGTTGACCCGTACAAATTCAATTGCGACCAATAAAAACACACCCTAAATTATCCATTCCAGCCACTCCAGGTTCAAGTTAGTCCCACATAGAAAACTTATAAGAATGTCATATAATAACTGTTTGGAATTGTTTTATATTTTGAAAGAATATTAAAATGAAGCTTGTATGAAATTTTAAATTTTGACCCTTTAATAAGAAAAATAAAATAATTTGAACAACCTTTTAAAAAGATAAATGAAATGAATACATACATGTACATTCTTTGGTCAATGTATTACTTTAACATCAGAAACATAATAGGCAGTGAGTATATTGGAACTCAATCTTTATCTATAGGCAGTATTAATAATATTCACATTGAGATCCATATAAAAAACATACATTACTTGCTTAAGAAAGTTTACAGAAAACCATGGGCTACATTCAAAATAAAACACATTTCTAAATAGCATACATAATAAAAAAAAATGGATATGACCTGCTTTGTTTGGCTTCAGACTTATTAATATTTACACTAGGGGCACAATATAGATATAATTGCACGAAAACATGCCAAGAACCTTTTTTCAACAATAAGCAGCATGTATTGCATGCTCTGATCTGCTTGAAATATCCTAATATCTCAGAATGAGAAATAATTTTTAGACATAAATTACACACTAAGAACTAAAATTAGGCTTATTTTAATATAAATACACATTTAAAGGTCAGGGGCCATGATAACTAACTGTCTCAAGTATGAGTTGAGACTCAAGTGGCAAGATTGCAAATCTTTATTATCTTGTAACTTCCTTCTAGTATCAATGATGAAAATAGCTGAATATTATAACTATATAAAGCTGATATTGATTTCTGTACAACAAATGGAATATATATGCTTTTCTGAGTCTGAGTCTAGACTAAGGCTTGAGACTTGAGACTGTCCGAAGTGATGGGCCAAGATAACAGATATGTATTGAAATGGGGGGGGGGGTATTGGTGGTTCACATACTATACCAAGTCCGTTAGCATTCATTAACACTATTTATGGCTTAAATGATAAGCTTATCAAGTTATTTTGACATACCTTTGCGGTAACATTTCAATTTGAGAAGATCTGTTGGTTGAATGGCAGTGCGAATATGGGGAAGATATGCCAGAATATTCGCCTTGATAATGTCATCTCTGGGCAGATCATCCATATTTGACTCTTCAGTTTCTGCCATTTCTAAAGAGATATACACTATATACTAGTATACATACATACATACATACATACATACATACATACACACATACATACATGTACATACATACATATAAAAAACACAACAAGATCAAGTGGTTATTAATTCATTAGTAGGGTTCAAAGGCAGCCGAGACATATGTGTACTAAGAGATATTACTTTAGATACATCCCTCATATTTTACAAGGTTTCTTTGAGAACGTAATCATTCCTTCAAATTGTTGTATCATACAACAATGAGTTAACGTTACATCGCACACACATTAAGTTAGTGTGTGCGATTTCCAGGCGTAACTTTAGTTTTACCATTGTCAGAAAATGCCCTCAATGTCAAAAATACACCGGCCTCTCAAATGGTTTCTACACTTAATGTCGTTATTTTAATATTAAAACAAGATCTACAATCGCAAATAGTTTCCTAGTCAGTGAAATAAAGAAATAAAAGCATTGAAAATGGAATCCATCATAAATTAAAATTCACATTTATCATAAACAATTCAGTACTGCTGAAATACAAAAACAAAACACCTACATGAACGGTAGCATTCAAACAATTGCAGTATAAATCCTGGTTAATTCCGCTTTATTCTGATTAAAGTAAATAAAAATCAACAAACACAAAATCATGTTTTCATCTGTCAAAACAAAATCTTACCTTATCAGTACAGTTCACTACTTTGGAAATCCCCAAGATAAAAATAGATTTTTATCCCGTTTTAGCAGTGGTAGTATAATGCAAGGCCGGGTTAAAGTACGATTAGTGACGTAAGATGACGTGTCATAGAGATAAGTTTAGATTTTCAGAAATAAAACACACTTTCACTTTCGTTATAAACATGCCTGGCGAACGCACACACCAATGTTCTGTTTTTATGTGATTGAGCTCGAGTTCAATGTTAAATTATATTTGGTGATTTGAACAAGGAAAATTATGCGGAATGTAAATCATGAATTGACACTAGAGGAAGTTAAAATTTTCAAGTCATCCGATTCAGTTATAAAAATAACATAATCCCAGCTAAGCCTCATTTTATTCCAATTCGGGCTTGGAAAATTCCAGGATATATATGCGTTATGCACAAGTCAATTGTAACGAAGCCCTTCACCCAGGTGTCCGGGGAATAGCGGGGACTTTGACTTCCAGTTCAGCCAACCCCGGCTAAAATCCCCGCCCTGCGAAGACGAACAGATTGTAAAATTCCCGCCAAATGCCCCCATATCCAAGGGACCCTAGGTAAGGCCCATTTCCCGCTATATTTACACAATTGACTGGTGCATTATCGCTTAGTGGTGATGGGCTCAGCATTAAACGTTCACAGCGTGCGTGACATCTCTGTTATAACGTAAGTTGCGTTACATTCCGATTAGCGTGGGTGCAATCTATCATTAATAAATAATAATAATAATAATATACCACATTAATATAGCGCTCTTTCCAAAAATGCTCAAAAGCGCTTAACAATATATGGTTAAACAGTACAAATTAATCAGAAAGGAAAAATATATATGCAAGTTTAAAGCAATGTGAAAAGTTCAAACGCCTTATTCAGTATATTTTGCGCACACAGAATGAAGCTTTGTTATACTTATGTTTTTAAGATACTACTGAATATTTAACTTTGAAACAGTGTTTTTTATATAGCTAAAGGATGGATTTAGCTTTACAACGAGGTATAACATGCCTATATTTGGTATGTATGTTGTACGACATAAAATTGGTGCTAAAAATCAGATGTTTTTCATCGTTATGCTGTTGAACTTAGAAAAATGATATTTTTCATTATTAAATCTATAAAATTGAGGCAATTTTATACGATAAGCTTGTAAATTTCCCTTTTCCAAAAATATTTTGTGCCTAGTATGTTTTTTATTTTACCAAAATCGGACGATTACTTTTCAAGTAATGTTAATTTATGTTAAACCGGTCCTTCGTTATGAATTTTGCTTTTTTTCACCTTCTTTTGTAAAACATGACATATTTTACATAAATATAATCATGATTTTATCTTAAATATGTTCTAAAGGATGAATACATATGCATTTTGATAACAACAAAGAATGAGAACAATTGCTGTTGATAAAATGAAGTTCTGTTTTCTCGTTTCTGGTCAGTTCAAACATCCAAAATGTGTAGTGTACGCAACAGGGCTTCAGACAACACTCTTACAGTTTACTTACAGAGGGCACTTACTGTTCCTCAACAATGGCATAAACACACAAACAAAAATACCAAATATCTTCTCCCTACATTGAATAATTAGGCAACAGCAGTTAAATGTCTTTGTCCGCAATGCTGTAGTGTCCGCAACGCAAAGACCAACTGTATATTTCTATACAAGTCAGTGTTAATTAATCATTTGTTTCGCTGTAAATATTTAGAACCAATTCATTTTTATCATAAAACAGCAAAGAGAATGAGGTAAACAATCTAAGGATGATTTTACAGGCCCATAATGCAAATTTGAATATTTTGTATGTTAATCCTGGAACAATATTTTGGAAATGCTATGTACTCTGAAAGTGTACTGTAGTGAAAAGCTTCATAAGTACTTCCTTTCAAAACAGCAAAATATGTTATAAGAACAATTAATACTATGTACAGCTGTATCTTGTTTTCTGGGTTTGTTGCGGACACTACAGGAACTGTCCAGTGCTTATTATCACGTTTTTCATTTCGTTGCAGAACAAAAAATGAAAACTAAACCAATGACTAGCACTGAGATATGTAGGAAAGGTCATGCAAAGTTAAAACAAGACAAAAAATAGACATGAATAGTTGAAACAGAAAGATAGAGAAAGAAAGAAACGCGAACGTGCTAAACATAAAGAACACGCTAGTAATAATGAAACATTGAAAAGGGAACTGAAGATAAAAAAGTGTGAGGAAATACAAAGGTATAGGGCTCAAAAGAAGCAACAGAAAACACATAAAACAATAAATAACAACAAAAACAGTACAGCAAAAAAGATGGTTATATCACTAAAGGAGAAGCAAGCAGAATATAGAAAGCAGAGAGCAGTGTTAAGAACACAAAATTGGCGTTGAGATTAAAGCTTAAAGAAAGTAGCACTAAACAAGGAGAACCCATTAGAAATGAACAAACTGTAAATGAAAGCAACATTGATCTTCAATCTGAAAATGAAAACAATAAAGACAATCAAGTAGGAACTCAAAATAACACTAACATTCATGGAGTAAAGGAAAACAACAGTAGTGCAAAATTTCCCTTCACATCCAGGTGCCTGAACACTGTCTTTGAAACGAGTCAAAGAGACCTTACCAACTACACCAGCAAAAAGAGCAAGACTGGTAGAGAAACTAGCCACATCACCATCAACAAATGAGCTACTCAAAGAGAAAGGGATTCTTACTTCTCCAAAATTAAGAGAAGTGGATGCCTTTGGAGAATCTGTATTGAAAACTGTATCTAGTCTAAATAGTACACCAGTAGGTCAAAGTCAAATAACACAAAAACGGGAAAAGAAACATGCCATTCGAGAAAACACTAGCCTACGTTATGAATGAAAGTGCAACTAAACTGAAAAAGAAAAGAACATTTCAGATGAATATTATGCGAATAACTACAGAAACAAGCTCAGTAGCAAACATTTTAAACATAAACACGGTTTAATGGCACGGGGTTAACGCCAAAGACATATAACATAAACACAAACAAGAAACATAAAAAACAGCACATAACTCAACAAATGGCACACTGCATACATACTTTATATATAAAAAACTAGGTATGTTTATCAAGGATTGTTAGGTACCGCCTTGGAACAGTCAGTAAAATGTAAATTTACTGGGGGGGGGGGGGGTTAAACCAGTTTAAGTGCACAAACCTCTCTCTTATCCCAACAATGTATGCATTAGCTTGAGGAAACTTAACAATAAAACAAATAAAAAAAAATTATAGGTAAACCCCAACAACTTCTATGATTAGAGATCCCAACTCTATCTGCAGACGGAGGAATACAATTCGAAATTGCGTTTGTTCAAAAGCACTGAAAGACAAATGCTGGTGGAGGAACAGAGTAAGAAAAGCAAAAGCAGGCGAGATAACAGCTGAAACAAAAGCTGTGGTAAAATAGTTTTTTTATATCAGGAGAAGTAAGCCGCTATATTCCAAATCAGAAAATGTGACAAAAGAATGCCAGCCAAAGTTTATCATGACAGCAACAATAACAGAAGCCCATCAAGCCTTCTTGCAGAAATATCCAGACAAGAAAATAGGCCGAACAACATTTTATCTGTTAAAGCCAAAAAATGTGAGGAAAGTTAGTGAAACAAACAAAAGATGCTGCCACTGCCAGATCTGCTGCAATGCAGCACTAGTCGCTGAAAGTATCAACAACTTCCTGTGTGAAAAAGCCTTACACAAAGAAATTAACAAAGACTGACACTGAATCTCTCGAGGAAAACTTTAAATCTGTGTCTACAATCTACTCTACAAAATAGTCTTTACTGTTTTCTCAATTTTGTTATTAAAACATGTAAGTACATGTGTTTTGAACTTGTTAAAATAAAGATATAAGTTATGTACAAGAAATATTGTTATTTCTCCAGTTACAAGTTACTTAGCGTTAGGCGTTCAAATGTGTAGTGTCCGCAACATGGCATGTATGTTTCTGTTATTTTTGTTACAGTTTTACAGTTGAAAGTTGCTCTCTCCACTTTGTTTCTTTTTGGTAAATAGGTGTTTGAATTGTCTCTGGAGGAAGCACTTTGGACAGAATGCGATAATTAAGCCATATAAATTTGATTCTGTAAAGAAATATTTTCACAGCTTTTCATGATACAATACGCATAAATTGATAAACACCAAATGAAAGCTCATGAAATAGGTCTAAAATTTGCTGTGAGTTTAAATGTACTTTAACAAAATTTAACAAAAACATCTCTCAAATACATATTATACTTTATTGTAACAAGTACATTTCTGGAGTTCAAACTGTAGTGTCCGCAACAAAATAGTGGTATTGATATTCTTTTAATTTCAAATAAATGCATAGCTTAACACCTCAAATGTTTTGTTTTGTTTTTATAAGTATACCTTTACAGTTGACATCATGAACACAGCCCAGGTTTACCTGCCTCCTTTTTAAATAAATAAATAAATGTAGACAAACAACTAAAATAATTTGCAAGAAGTAAATAACATCCAAATAAACAAAATATACACAAACCATCAATAAACAACCACCAAGTTGGGTTTTATATTTGGCAAATGAGTTTCTTCAATGGATTAGACAATTAAAAGTGCTGGTTAATGATTACAGCTGAAAAAATTGATGCATAACAATGTACGTGTGTAGTGTCCGCAACAGATTGCCCTACTGCGATTGAAAGTATGATAACTTTTTAAATACTCCAAACTGACCAACTAAAATTTAGGAAAATAAGCAACACATCTGCGCAAAATATACTGAACAAGGTGAAAGCAATGCTTAAAAATAGGCATGGAATTAAAAATATAAAGCAGTTTTCTAAGACATATTCTGAAAACATAGATAAAACAATTGAATGACTAATACTTAAAAATAGGCATGGAATTAAAAATATAAAGCAGTTTTCTAAGACATATTCTGAAAGCATAGATAAAACAATCGAATGACTAATACTTAAATGGAATATAATATGAAATAAAACCATTCTATTAAGATATTGGAATATGGGATATTTTCCATCTTGACTGTTCCAAATTACATAATCACAGTTAATAAAGTAAGCGATTCAGTTTTCAGTTCCCATAAACCTGAACGAAGAAGTGAGTCTTTAGTTGTCGTTTGAAGCTTTCAAGAGAAGTACAGTCTCTAACATGTGCTGGTAAAGTGTTCCATAGTTTAGGAGCAGCTGCAGAAAAGCTCCTATCCCCAAATTTAAGTTTTGTTTTTGGTGGCACAAGAGTTAGCGATTGGTTGGCTGAACGTAGATTTCTAGTCGGTTTGTAAACGTTGATCATATCATTAATGTATTGTGGAGCTTTGCCATAAAGTGATTTAAATACATGAATTAGTATTTTGAAATTGATTCTGTAATCCACTGGGAGCCAGTGAAGATCTTTAAGCACTGACGTGATGTGACTAAACTTTGACTGTCTGGTAATTATCCTAGCAGCAGTATTTTGTACAAGTTCAATGATTGTTGTTGGACTCCATACAAGAGATAATTGCAATAATCCAATCTAGATGTTACTAAGGCATTTACGAGTGTTTTCGTAGCATCCTCGTTGATGTACTGTCGAATGCGTCCTATCTGTCTCAACTGAGCGTAAGTTGATTTGCACACAGACTTAACATGCGATTCCATGTTCATCCGAGAGTCTAGAAAAGCACCAAGATTTCTGACGTTAACTGATTGAGTGATAACAGATGTTCCAACAGTTACTGTATGATTTGATACTTTTTCAGACTTATGACCAGATGAGAAAACTATAAGTTCCGTTTTATCCGAATTCAGTTTCAAAATATTGTTATTCATCCAGTGCATGATTTCAGAAACACAATTTGCTACACGATTTACCATGTCTTCGATAGTTGATTCATCTATTGGTTCAAACGACAAATACAATTGGGAATCATCAGCGTAGAAATGTACATTAAGTCCGTGTTTTCGACAAATAGCACCAACAGGTTTTGTGTACATGACATAGAATTTAGGACCCAGGACGGAACCTTGGGGGACACTATAGGTCATGTGCACGGGCTCGGAAAGCTCACCGTCAATACATACGGTCTGGTAGCGGTCGCTTAAATACGATTTCATCCACTCGTGTGGCTTCCCAGAAATGCCAAAATGATGTTCAAGACGTGTGACCAATGTTTATGGTCTATGGTATCAAACGCCGCAGATAGATCAAGCATCACTAAAATAGTAACTTTTTGTTGGTCCAGTGCTAGCAAGATGTCGTTTTGCACTTTAAGTTAGGCAGTTTCTGTGGAATGAAATTGATAAGGTTCATGTAGATTGTTGGATTCCAGATGTCTTTCTAAGCGAGTGTCTCCAGCTTTTTCAATGATTTTCGAAAAATACGGAAGATTTGCGACTGGTCGGTAGTTTTTGAATATGTCAGGATCCAATGATTCTTTTTTCAAAAGAGGACGAATGTGCGAGTGTTTGAATGACGATGGCACTTCTCCGTCCCTCAATGAGATGTTGGTAATGTTTGCAATTATTGGAACAAGCTCAATGGAACATTCTTAAAATAACCATTTTGGAATTGGGTCAAGTTCACACGATTTGGTGGAAGAATTTGCAATTAGCTTAGAAATTTCATCTTCTGTTGCGGGTTCGAATTCATTAAATTTCACTTCTGAGTCTTGCATTTCAAGTGTAGTATTTTCAAGATTTGTGTTATCAGCTGATGCGATATTGTTTCTGATCGTTTCAATTTTCTCAACGAAAAAGTCACTAAACTCTTGAGCTAGTTCTTTGGGCGATGTGTGAGATGGTAGCACAACTTCCTTTTTGTTTCGAAGAAGATGGTTTGCGACTTGGAATAGGTTCTTTTGATCACGTAATTGAAGTTCATTTATATAATATGTCTCTCGAGCCTGTTTCAATAACTTGTTAACTATTTCACATTGATTTCTGTAGATTTCATGGTCGATTGTTAGTTTTGACTCTCGCCATTTTCTTTCAAGCTTACGTTTGGTATGTTTTTCCTCATGTAACTGATCCGTGTACCATGCACAGGTTGGTCTTAACACTATATTTCTTGTTCGCAAAGGAGCATGTTTGTCAATAAGTGACTTCAGTACAGAGTTATATTTGTCCACAGCTTCATCTACGTTTAGTGAGCTTATGTCTGAGGTACACAAATCAGAAGATTTTATGTTTTTTTGAAGGAATCAATGTCGATTTTCCGGTATTTTCTGTATGAGACTGTTTTACGAATAGGTGCAGGTTTGGATGTTTTGATGGTCATTAACACTGCAAAATGATCACGTGAATTTTTTTCTTTTGAAGTAGTGAAACCGGGATCACTTACATTTAGATCTGATATAAAATGTTCATTGTTTTTTGTGATTACAACATCTAATGTATGTCCACCTACATGAGTTGGTTCATGAACATGCTGAATAAAACCAAATGTGTCTAGAATACTGAGAAATTTAACGGAATCTCGATAACTTGGGTCATCAAGATGAAAATTCAGATCACCAAGAATTGTTATGTGTTTGTTAATTGTCACATATCTGGATAGGAAAGCAGGCCATTCCTCATTAAGAAACGAAGCTGTGCTTAGACCGTTGTCTTTTGATGGTGGTGGACGATATACTACTAACAAGCGTGTTGAAAAGTCACGAACACTGATGCTACAGTCCATGTATTCGAATTGTTTGAATTCGTTTGCGTTACTAGATGATAGTACTTTAATTTGAATTGCAGACTTATAAACAATTGCAACACCTCCACCCTCCTTTCCTATCCGAGGCACGTGTTTTATATTATATCCGTCTGGCAATAGTTCGTTAACACAGACTTTATCCACTTTTGTTCCGAGCCACGTTTCTGTAATTGCTACAAGATCAAAGTCATTTGACAGTATGTAGTCATTACGCCAACAACACATTCCTTTTGGTAAACAGCGTGCGTTACACAGCGAACTTAACATTCCTGATGGGGTAGGGCAAAGCCTATTGTATACGTAAACAGCGTAAGTTACACATCGTGCTTAACCACTTAACATTCCTAATGGGGAAGGGCACAGCATATTACGTAAACAGCATGCGTTACACAGCGTACTTAACATTCCCAATGGGGTAGAACACAACCTATTACGTAAACAGCGTGCGTTACACAGCGTACTTAACATTTCTAATGGGATAGGGCAAAGCCTATTACGTAAACAGCGTGCGTTACACAGCGTTCTTAACATTCCTTTTGGGGTGGGGCACAACTTTTAACGTTAACTGCATGCATTACACAGCGTTCTTAACAATCTTAGTTGGATAGGGCAAATCCTATAACGCAAACAGCGTCCGTTACACAGCGTACTTAACATTACTAATGGGGTAGGGTACAGCCTTTTACGTTACAAAGCGTACTTAAAATTCCTAGTGGGTTAGAGCACAGCCTATAACGTAAACAGCGTGCGTTACAAAGCGTACTTAGCATTCATATTGGAGAAGGGCACAGCCTATAACGTTACACAGCGTACTTGATAGTCCTTGTGGTGTTGGGCACAGCCCATAACGTTACACAGTGTACTTGATATTCCTTGTGGTGTTGGGCACAGCCTATAACGTTACACAGTGTACTTGATATTCCTAGTTGGGAAGGGCACAGCCCATAACGTTACACAGCGTACTTGATATTCCTTGTGGTGTTGGGCACAGCCTATAACCTTACACAGTGTACTTGATATTCCTTGTGGTGTTCGGCACAGCCTATAACGTTACACAGTGTACTTGATATTCCTAGTTGGGAAGGGCACAACCTATAACTTTACACAGCGTACTTGATACTCCTTGTGGTGTTGGGCACAGCCTATAACGTTTCACAGCGTACTTAACATTCCTAATGGGGTAGGGCACAGCCTATTACGTAAACAGCGTGCGTAACACAGCGTACTTAACATTCCTGTTGGGGTAGGGCAAAGCATATAAATTAAACAGCGTGAGTGACACAGCGTACTTAACATTACTGGTCGGGTAGGGCAAAGCCTATTACGTAAACAGCGTGCGTTACACAATAAACTTGACATTCCTATTGGGGTAGGGCACAGACTTTAACGTAAACTGCGTGCGTTACACAGCGTACTTAACATTCCTATTGGGGTAGGGTACAGCCTTTTTCGTTAGAAAGCGTACCTGAATTTCCTGGTGGGGTAGATCACACCCTATAACGTAAACAGCATGCGTTACAAAGCGTACTTAGCATTCATATTGGAGAAGGGCACAGCCTATAACGTTACACAGCGTACTTAACATTCCTTGTGGTTTTGGGCACAGCCTATAACGTTATACAGCGTACTTAGCATCCCTTGTGGTGTAGGGCACAGCCTATAACGTTACACAGCGTACTTAGCATCCCTTGTGGTGTAGGGCACAGCCTATAACGTTATACAGCGTACTTAACATTCCTTGTGGCTTTGGGCACAGCCTATAACGTAATACAGCGTACTTAGCATCCCTTGTGGTGTAGGGCACAGCCTATAACGTTATACAGCGTACTTAGCATCCCTTGTGGTGTAGGGCACAGCCTATAACGTTATACAGCGTACGTAGCATCCCTTGTGGTGTAGGTCACAGCCTATAACGTTATACAGCGTACTTAGCATCCCTTGTGGTGTAGGGTACAGCCTATAACGTTATACAGCGTACTTAGCATCCCTTGTGGTGTAGGGCACAGCCTATAACGTTATACAGCGTACTTAGCATCCCTTGTGGTGTAGGGCACAGCCTATAACGTTATACAGCGTACTTAGCATCCCTTGTGGTGTATGGCACAGCCTATAACGTTATACAGCGTACTTAACATTCCTTGTGGTTTTGGGCACAGCCTATAACGTTATACAGCGTACTTAACATTCCTTGTGGTTTTGGGCACAGTCTATAACGTTACACAGCGTACTTAGCATTCCTTGTGGTGTAGGGCACAGTCTATAACGTTACACAGCGTACTTAACATTCCTTGTGGTTTTGGGCACAGCCTATAACGTTATACAGCGTACTTAGCATCCCTTGTGGTTTTGGGCACAGCCTATAACGTTATACAGCGTACTTAACATTCCTTGTGGTTTTGGGCACAGCCTATAACGTTATACAGCGTACTTAGCATCCCTTGTGGTTTTGGGCACAGCCTATAACGTTATACAGCGTACTTAGCATACCTTGTGGTGTAGGGCACAGCCTATAACGTTATACAGCGTACTTAACATTCCTTGTGTTGTAGGGCACAGCCTATAACGTTACACAGAATACTTAGCATTCCTTGTAGTGTAGGGCACAGTCTATAACGTTATACAACGTACTTAGCATCCCTTGTGGTGTAGGGCACAGCCTATAACGTTATACAGCGTACTTAGCATCCCTTGTGGTGTTGGGCACAGCCTATAACGTTATACAGCGTACTTAGCATCCCTTGTGGTGTAGGGCACAGCCTATAACGTTATACAGCGTACTTAGCATCCGTTGTGGTGTAGGGAACAGCCTATAACATTATACAGCGTACTTAACATTCCTTGTGGTTTTGGGCAAAGCCTATAACGTTATACAGCGTACTTAACATTCCTTGTGGTGTAGGGCACAGCCTATAACGTTATACAGCGTACTTAGCATCCCTTGTGGTTTTGGGCACTGCCTATAACGTTATACAGCGTACGTAACATTCCTTGTGGTTTTGGGCACAGTCTATAACGTTACACAGCGTACTTAGCATTCCTTGTGGTGTAGGGCACAGTCTAAAACGTTACACAGCGTACTTGACATTCCTTGTGGTTTTGGGCACAGCCTATAACGTTACACAGCGTACTTAGCATCCCTTGTGGTTTTGGGCACAGCCTATAACGTTACACAGCGTACTTAACATTCCTTGTGGTTTTGGGCACAGCCTATAACGTTATACAGCGTACTTAGCATCCCTTGTGGTTTTGGGCACAGCCTATAACGTTATACAGCGTACTTAGCATCCCTTGTGGTGTAGGGCACAGCCTATAACGTTATACAGCGTACTTAGCATCCGTTGTGGTGTAGGGAACAGCCTATAACATTATACAGCGTACTTAACATTCCTTGTGGTTTTGGGCACAGCCTATAACGTTATACAGCGTACTTAACATTCCTTGTGGTGAAGGGCACAGCCTATAACGTTATACAGCGTACTTAGCATCCCTTGTGGTTTTGGGCACAGCCTATAACGTTATACAGCGTACTTAACATTCCTTGTGGTTTGGGCACAGTCTATAACGTTACACAGCGTACTTAGCATTCCTTGTGGTGTAGGGCACAGTCTAAAACGTTACACAGCGTACTTAGCATCCCTTGTGGTGTAGGGCACAGCCTATAACGTTACACAGCGTACTTAGCATCCCTTGTGGTGTAGGGCACAGCCTATAACGTTATACAGCGTACTTAACATTCCTTGTGGCTTTGGGCACAGCCTATAACGTTATACAACGTACTTAGCATCCGTTGTGGTGTAGGGCACAGCCTATAACGTTATACAGCGTACTTAGCATCCCTTGTGGTGTAGGGCACAGCCTATAACGTTACACAGCGTACTTAACATTCCTTGTGGTGTAGGGCACAGCCTATAACGTTACACAGCGTACTTAACATTCCTTGTGGTTTTGGGCACAGCCTATAACGTTACACAGCGTACTTAACATTCCTTGTGGTGTAGGGCACAGCCTATAACGTTATACAGCGTACTTAGCATCCCTTGTGGTGTAGGGCACAGCCTATAACGTTACACAGCGTACTTAGCATCCCTTGTGGTGTAGGGCACAGCCTATAACGTTATACAGCGTACTTAACATTCCTTGTGGCTTTGGGCACAGCCTATAACGTTATACAACGTACTTAGCATCCGTTGTGGTGTAGGGCACAGCCTATAACGTTATACAGCGTACTTAGCATCCCTTGTGGTGTAGGGCACAGCCTATAACGTTACACAGCGTACTTAACATTCCTTGTGGTGTAGGGCACAGCCTATAACGTTACACAGCGTACTTAACATTCCTTGTGGTTTTGGGCACAGCCTATAACGTTACACAGCGTACTTAACATTCCTTGTGGTGTAGGGCACAGTCTATAACGTTATACAGCGTACTTAACATTCCTTGTGGTTTTGGGCACAGCCTATAACGTTACACAGCGTACATAACATTCCTACTGGGGAAGGGCACAACCTATAACGTTACACAGCGTACTTAACATTCCTTGTGGTTTTGGGCACAGCCTATAACGTTACACAGCGTACTTAACATTCCTTGTGGTGTTGGGCACAGCCTATAACGTTATACAGCGTACTTAGCATTCCTTGTGGTGTAGGGCACAGCCTATAACGTTATACAGCGTACTTAGCATCCCTTGTGGTGCAGGGCACAGTCTTTAACGTTATACAGCGTACTTAACATTCCTTGTGGTGTAGGGCACAGCCTATAACGTTACACAGCGTACGTAGCATCCCTTGTGGTTTTGGGCACAGTCTATAACGTTACACAGCGTACTTAACATTCCCTGTGGTGTAGGGCACAGCCTATAACGTTATACAGCGTACGTAGCATCCCTTGTGGTTTTGGGCACAGTCTATAACGTTATACAGCGTACTTAGCATCCCTTGTGGTGTAGGGCACAGCCTATAACGTTATACAGCGTACTTAGCATCCCTTGTGGTGTAGGGCACAGCCTATAACGTTACACAGCGTACTTAGCATTCCTTGTGGTGTAGGGCACAGCCTATAACGTTACACAGCGTACTCAACATTCCTTGTGGTGTAGGGCACAGTCTATAACGTTATACAGCGTACTTAACATTCCTTGTGGTGTAGGGCACAGCCTATAACGTTACACAGCGTACTTAACATTCCTTGTGGTTTTGGGCACAGCCTATAACGTTAGACAGCGTACTTAACATTCCTTGTGGTTTTGGGCACAGCCTATAACGTTATACAGCGTACTTAGCATCCCTTGTGGTGTAGGGCACAGCCTATAACGTTATACAGCGTACTTAGCATCCCTTGTGGTTTTGGGCACAGCCTATAACGTTATACAGCGTACTTAGCATCCCTTGTGGTTTTTGGCACAGCCTATAACGTTATACAGCGTACTTAGCATCCCTTGTGGTTTTGGGCACAGTCTATAACGTTATGCAGCGTACATAGCATCCCTTGTGGTGTAGGGCACAGCCTATAACGTTACACAGCGTACTTAGCATTCATTGTGGTGTAGGGCACAGCGTATAACGTTACACAGCGTACTTAGCATTCCTTGTGGTGTAGGGCACAGCCTATAACGTTACACAGCGTACTTAGCATTCCTTGTGGTGTAGGGCACAGCCTATAACGTTACACAGCGTACTTAACATTCCTTGTGGTTTTGGGCACAGTCTATAACGTTATACAGCGTACTTAGCATACTTTGTGGTGTAGGGCACAGCCAATAACGTTATACAGCGTACTTAACATTCCTTGTGTTGTAGGGCACAGCCTATAACGTTACACAGCGTACTTAGCATTTCTTGTGGTGTAGGGCACAGTCTATAACGTTATACAACGTACTTAGCATCCGTTGTGGTGTAGGGCACAGCCTATAACGTTATACAGCGTACTTAGCATCCCTTGTGGTGTAGGGCACAACCTATAACATAGCACAGCGTACTTAACATTCCTTGTGGTGTAGGGCACAACCTATAACGTTACACAGCGTACTTAACATTCCTTGTGGTGTAGGGCACAGCCTATAACGTTACACAGCGTACTTAACATTCCTTGTGGTGTAGGGCACAGTCTATAACGTTATACAGCGTACTTAACATTCCTTGTGGTTTTGGGCACAGCCTATAACGTTATACAGCGTACATAACATTCCTACTGGGGAAGGGCACAACCTATAACGTTACACAGCGTACTTAACATACCTTGTGGTTTTGGGCACAGCCTATAACGTTACACAGCGTACTTAACATTCCTTGTGGTTTTGGGCACAGCCTATAACGTTATACAGCGTACTTAGCATTCCTTGTGGTGTAGGGCACAGCCTATAACGTTATACAGCGTACTATGCATCCCTTGTGGTGCAGGGCACAGTCTTTAACGTTATACAGCGTACTTAACATTCCTTGTGGTGTAGGGCACAGCCGATAACGTTACACAGCGTACGTAGCATCCCTTGTGGTTTTGGGCACAGTCTATAACGTTACACAGCGTACTTAACATTCCCTGTGGTGTAGGGCACAGCCTATAACGTTATACAGCGTACGTAGCATCCCTTGTGGTTTTGGGCACAGTCTATAACGTTATACAGCGTACTTAGCATCCCTTGTGGTGTAGGGCACAGCCTATAACGTTATACAGCGTACTTAGCATCCCTTGTGGTGTAGGGCACAGCCTATAACGTTACACAGCGTACTTAGCATTCCTTGTGGTGTAGGGCACAACCTATAACGTTACACAGCGTACTCAACATTCCTTGTGGTGTAGGGCACAGTCTATAACGTTATACAGCGTACTTAACATTCCTTGTGGTGTAGGGCACAGCCTATAACGTTACACAGCGTACTTAACATTCCTTGTGGTTTTGGGCACAGCCTATAACGTTATACAGCGTACTTAGCATTCCTTGTGGTGTAGGGCACAGTCTATAACGTTATACAACGTACTTAGCATCCGTTGTGGTGTAGGGCACAGCCTATAACGTTATACAGCGTACTTAGCATCCCTTGTGGTGTAGGGCACTACCTATAACATTACACAGCGTACTTAACATTCCTTGTGGTGTAGGGCACAGCCTATAACGTTACACAGCGTACTTAACATTCCTTGTGGTGTAGGGCACAGCCTATAACGTTACACAGCGTACTTAACATTCCTTGTGGTGTAGGGCACAGCCTATAACGTTACACAGCGTACTTAGCATCCCTTGTGGTTTTGGGCACAGCCTATAACGTTATACAGCGTACATAACATTCCTACTGGGGAAGGGCACAACCTATAACGTTACACAGCGTACTTAACATACCTTGTGGTTTTGGGCACAGCCTATAACGTTACACAGCGTACTTAACATTCCTTGTGGTTTTGGGCACAGCCTATAACGTTATACAGCGTACTTAGCATTCCTTGTGGTGTAGGGCACAGCCTATAACGTTATACAGCGTACTATGCATCCCTTGTGGTGCAGGGCACAGTCTTTAACGTTATACAGCGTACTTAACATTCTTTGTGGTGTAGGGCACAGCCGATAACGTTACACAGCGTACGTAGCATCCCTTGTGGTTTTGGGCACAGTCTATAACGTTACACAGCGTACTTAACATTCCCTGTGGTGTAGGGCACAGCCTATAACGTTATACAGCGTACGTAGCATCCCTTGTGGTTTTGGGCACAGTCTATAACGTTATACAGCGTACTTAACATTCCTTGTGGTGTAGGGCACAGCCTATAACGTTATACAGCGTACTTAGCATCCCTTGTGGTGTAGGGCACAGCCTATAACGTTACACAGCGTACTTAGCATTCCTTGTGGTGTAGGGCACAGCCTATAACGTTACACAGCGTACTCAACATTCCTTGTGGTGTAGGGCACAGTCTATAACGTTATACAGCGTACTTAACATTCCTTGTGGTGTAGGGCACAGCCTATAACGTTACACAGCGTACTTAACATTCCTTGTGGTTTTGGGCACAGCCTATAACGTTAGACAGCGTACTTAACATTCCTTGTGGTTTTGGGCACAGCCTATAACGTTATACAGCGTACTTAGCATCCCTTGTGGTGTAGGGCACAGCCTATAACGTTATACAGCGTACTTAGCATCCCTTGTGGTTTTGGGCACAGCCTATAACGTTATACAGCGTACTTAGCATCCCTTGTGGTTTTGGGCACAGCCTATAACGTTATACAGCGTACTTAGCATCCCTTGTGGTTTTGGGCACAGTCTATAACGTCATGCAGCGTACATAGCATCCCTTGTGGTGTAGGGCACAGCCTATAACGTTACACAGCGTACTTAGCATTCCTTGTGGTGTAGGGCACAGCGTATAACGTTACACAGCGTACTTAGCATTCCTTGTGGTGTAGGGCACAGTCTATAACGTTACACAGCGTACTTAGCATTCCTTGTGGTGTAGGGCACAGCCTATAACGTTACACAGCGTACTTAACATTCCTTGTGGTTTTGGGCACAGTCTATAACGTTATACAGCGTACTTAGCATCCCTTGTGGTGTAGGGCACAGCCTATAACGTTATACAGCGTACTTAGCAACCCTTGTGGTGTAGGGCACAGCCTATAACGTTACACAGCGTACTTAACATTCCTTGTGGTGTAGGGCACAGCCTATAACGTTACACAGCGTACTTAACATTCCTTGTGGTTTTGGGCACAGCCTTTAACGTTATACAGCGTACTTAACATTCCTTGTGGTGTAGGGCACAGTCTATAACGTTACACAGCGTACATAACATTCCTATTGGGGAAGGGCACAGCATATAACGTAAACAGCAAACGTTACATTCCTATGGGGGATTTGAACAACCTTTTATGTAAACAACGTGAGCAACAATGCGCTATGCTCCGCGAGTGACGTTGACGTCGTTGTTTTTGCTGTCTTTTTAAAAACCTTTCGAAACCGTCAAATGACATTGAAACTAGGACGGAATCACAATAACAGCAATTAAACATCAGGCTCTTAAAACTATCATTTGAGCATGACCCTTTTTCTGATACAGTTTTATTTCAGTATCATGCATAACATACATTTTACACCATCATTGAAAATACATTTGATATGATAACAATAAATATAATTTTAATAAGTGTCTGCTATAAAGATATTACTCCAATATTGATATTGATATATGTTACACATGAGATGGAAATGTTTTATTTTAGTTTTGTTACATAAGGAAAGTAAAGTTTTGTAAAAAAAAAATAAGCGAAAATAATTAGTCAAAAAAAAAATCCAATAAAGTAAGAAATGTAAGAACATGTAAGGTTTCCTTTAACAATACAATAGAATAATGGGTTTACAGAAATATTTATTTTCTGATTACTCCATAAAAAGTACTTGCTTTGTCATAGTAACAATATTTTCAATCACTACGATCGTAATAAAATTCAAGTTCAGCGATATAAGTAATGAATAATGTATCAACTGTTACATTGCTTGGTATGAGTGTGTGACGTAACACAAACAGGGAGTAAGCCATTTAACATAAAGTCACAGTGTGCCTTGAAATATTTCAAGTGCAGCCATGTTCATGAAAGGGTGTTGTCCTTGAATTTTGATATTTTCCATCTTTAAACATTGTCATTTAAATCCAGTGTAGAATAAATATAACTGTCATGTAGAAAAATACTGGACACGGCCGAGGAATTATATGTAGAAAGTGTCACGTAATGCCACCGTTCACTTAACTTTCGTGATAGTTCGTTCAGTAACCAACCAACAACTGTTCAAGTGTTCTAAGTCTTTATTGTTCACCGTTCTTTCTAAGTACAATGATAAGTTCTAAATACAGCATGACATTTAAGGTAATCCCGCATCCTAACTGCCGTCCATTAAGGACCCAAGGCCGCTCTCCTTGCCTTGCCTAACCCCTCTCTCTTATACTAATTTGTGGTCTAAATATGACAGCTTTACAACCCAAGGAATACACGTTTTTGTAATTAACATGACCATTTTGTACATTTGTACCAGGTCGGCTGTCAACCGTCTCCATATTCAAATGACAATCAAATATGCCCTACATTACTAAACATACAGTATGTAGACACATATACATTTAATTAAATCTTAATTATATCTTAAATATAACTTTGATAAAAGTATTACGGTATTACGTCACATTTTATACGTAACTCTGTTACGTGACAAAAGATACTAGTTACGCCCGTGGAATTATACGTAGAAAGATACTAGTTAGCCCCGAGGAATTATACGTACAAATACTAGTTACGCCCGAGGAATACTACGTAGAAAGATGCTGGACCCGCTGTGGAAAAATACGTAGAAAGATGCTGGACACGCCCAAGGAATTATACGTAGAAAGATACTAGTTAGCCCCGAGGAATTATACGTAAAAGATACTAGTTACGCCTGTGGAATTATGCGTAAAAAGATACTAGTTACGCCCGAGGAATTATACGTAGAAAGACACTAGTTACGCCCGAGGAATTATACGTAAAAAGATACTAGTTACGCCCGAGGAATTATACGTAGAAAGATACTAGTTACGCCCGAGGAATTATACGTAAAAAGATACTAGTGACGCCCGAGGAATTATACGTAAAAATATACTAGTCACGCCCGAGGAATTATACGTAGAAAGATACTAGTCAGCCCCGAAGTATTATTATACGTAGAAAGATAATAGTTACGCCCAAGGAATTATACGTATAATGATACTAGTTAGCCCCGAGGAATTATACGTAATAGATACTAGTTACGCCCGAGGAATTATACGTAGAAAGATGCTAGACACGCCCGAGGAATAATACATAATGTACATATTCAGAATGACACGAAAAATAAATATATAACATCTTCATTTTACAGATTTAGTACAGTTCGTTTGTATTACCTTAAAACCATTCTTTGCAATACTCACACAAACGTAAACATACTTTGCAGGTTTGCAGTTAAAAAAGAACTTGTACATATGTGGAGTTTGTTCATAAAAGTTCTGAAAAGCAAATTCAGGCTTGAAAGAGTACTTATATTAAGTTATATTTTCATTCTGTTCCTTGAATCTTGCGTATAGTTTGTATTGGATTTGCATTTTAAAGACATTGGCTTAAACAGAGCCTAACTAAATGAAGGCATGTACTCGCGTACTGAAACTTTTAAAAGCGACGTCAAAAAGCAAACATTGAAGCATTTCAAACATGAATAATATGCTTTAATCTGATTTAAAGCGGTTCAAACTTGATTTAATAATCTTAAGCCATTGGATACATGCCTATATAGGGACGATATATTTGTGCTTATCATAATCAGATTTATCTTTTTTCATCTACTTTAAAGAGAGTTCTTCAAATGTATGAAATCGATTGATCACTTTTCATTTGAAAGGGCTTAGCGGAAGTGTTTGCTTGCTTCATTTACATCACTGACAGTCTTTCAGCGGCGCTTCGATTAATACTCTTGTGATCATCGGTCGTTAACTGAACTAATCTCTATAATTTTTCTGAACTAAACCGTTCTACGTTGTGTAACTATTAGCTTTGCAATTTCGAAGCTGAATTTAAGATCATTTGATACATACGGAAACTGCACCATATGCGAAAAAGACATGCACATATAAAATATGATCGAATATTTTATTATATATGTAGGAATGGGATATTTTATTCCAGATATGCACAGTAGTCGAATTTTGAAAAATAGGAATGGAATGGTCCATTATAAATCATTCGCCCGGAATCGTCCATTTTAAACACGGAGTGGAACGATTGGAATTTAGAGATGATCGGTTAAACAAAACTAACATTGGTCTACGTGTTATGAGTTTGATATGTAGTTTATAGGGATGCAAACGAATATCAGAATATTCGATCAAACATTTGGTATTCGAATGTCAAAATCGGTATTCGAATATTCGATGTTTTGTCTACCGATTAACATAATCGGGCTATAGGTACACTGGACATGAACACTGCCCTAACTTTTCAGTTCTACGTCCCCCAACACATATCCTTGTGCTCCTGAACCACCTATTATAAAGCCAAAATGTTTGCAAAATACTGTCTGGTGTAGATGGTCTGCCAAAACCGTTCAATGTCGTCGTCAGTCAGTAGATCGCTTTTCCTTGAAAAATAACCCTTCCCCTCACCTTTCAACTGCCGTTGCTTCATCGCCAGTGTCTCGCGATTTTTTTCCAAACCCTTGCCCAGTGTTAATACTCTCCTCGTAGACTTTTCTCTTAACTGCCTATCGACACAAATAGAGATCAGGAAGACTCGTTATCGCCGCCATTTTGCTTTTTTACGCTAATTATAAAGCGACATAGCAGAGATGACAGTTCTTGAGTCGGGATGTCGTGGATTTCTCGGGATTCATTAATTTCTGGCTGGTCAAAGAATGCCTTAAATATCTTGAGATCATTAACAGTTTTTACAAGAGTGTTTCTATTTCTTTGGTTTGTATTAAATTCATCAACTTCGGCTGAGAAGCAATGGAAAATCGTTTTTTATTATTCTATATTTGGGACGCTGGACCATTTTCAGGCAAAAGTGTAATATGCTCATCTTCAAGCTCTACCTCAAACTCAGTGCCGTCTATTTTTACCATGTTCATGTTCCAAAGCCATGGAAAACAATTTCGGTTACAACACAAGTCCCTTTGCCATATATTGATACTTTGTCGTCGACGAAAATATCGACCGACGCCATGTTTGTTTAAGTTTTTTGACAGCGAGTATGAATACATTTTCATGTGATGCAGTTTCCTAATTTGCATAGTTATAACACTACATGTAGTTATATATGAAAAATATTGCATGGGGTTTTATCTCATCTGCGGCATAAGTTATGTTATAAAAGCAATTAAATGATAAATGAATAAATAAATAAATAAATAACAAAATACCATTTCAAATAATGACAAAATATAATAATAAGTTTAAGCAAACATTTGGCTTTTGACTGTCGCTGTGTTCTTCTGCATGCAATCTAACACCATACTATGGGGTAACAAAGCAAAGTGTACAAAGCAATTTTTATCAGTCAAACATAAATACATGACAAAACAAATCACAAAGCCAATTCATATATGCATTGCAAAAACATGACTTGTATAATACACGTGCAGTACAAAGAAAAAAATAATTGGCAGCCGATGACTTACAAAGTGGTAACATCTGAATAATATATGTTTTGGACAATGCAGTACTACTGAAAGGAAAAACGCTCAGCGACTATTATATTAGTTGTTTAATATAATCACCAGATTGCTTTATTTTGACATAACCACAACATATACCACTATTACAATAAATTATACACGATAACTATGACTTGCAACGTATCACAAAGCATACTATAAATATTTGACTTACAAATATAAAATAAATAACACAATTAATAATTATGGAACGATTTGAAGCATATTGCACATTAAACGGATCAATTAAGAGTTAACAACATATCATGTTTGTATTTTAAATGGCGTTGATAATTTGACTAGATCTAGTAATTTTCCTTTGTGATTTTACAAAACAAAATGTTTCACAAACGCAAAGGTAAGACCAGCAGTTTAAACATTCGCAAGTCTTTCTGCAACAACAGTCTCCAAGTCTTCAAAAGTAAATTCCTCGATTTTGCATTTGACCTGTTTCCATTTCTTAAACACGCGACCTTGTCCAAATCTATCAAAACTCTTAAAGTTCTTCAATCCTACCAATGGATACTCAGAGAATTTGTAAGTACAAACCGATCCCAGTTCCCGTTGGCATTCCTCATTTGCGCAATACAAAATCCCTCCATATTGGGCGCCTTCTGGTTCAAAAAAGTTAGGAGCCCCTCTTTTGAGAGTAAGACGTCGTTTTGCTTCTTCATCAATGATAACATGATGTGCATATTTTATGACCCTAATATCGTCAGACAAGCAAATAAAGGAACTGCAATTAAAGCATTCAAAACGGGCACCTCTAGCTGCCATGTTCAGCTCTCTTTCTTCTGCTTGTTTTTCTTCTTCTTGTTTCATTCTTTCTTGAATTTCTAAGAGCTCTCTCTCCCAGATGTTCGCATAATCTTCAGTGAACACCTGCAGGTGCGAAACAATCTGATTCATAAGTTCCTCACATTGATGGTTCTTTTCCTCTTTAGCAAGAATCCAAGAGTCCTTCTCCGCGATAACAAAGTACAAGCTATTTTCCGCTCTTGCCTGCCCTGAAGTTGGTATATTTTGCATTCAAGATTATCAGGAAGTGATAAATGTACCGTGAAAACAATTCCAAACATTAATTCTTTAATTTTATTTATAACATGACTTTCATCATATTTTGAATAAATACTCGTAGGATAATATTTAATTCTTTCATAAACCCTAATTTTATCTCGATTGGTGAATAAACAAGAATACGTCTAAATATTTCAGGTTATAGCTGTCGTCATAATCGGGCTAAAATAAATGAGTATAAACTTATGTCGATATTCTAAATTTGATCGGTTCACTGATAAGTCAATTGTAACGTTTTCAACTGTTTGTGTTCAATTGTTTTCCTCTCGATTGAAGTCTGACGATCTCATTAGTGACATGCTCATAACGAATCACAAGGTTGCATTTAGATATATCAAGACCTTCCTCAGCAACAGACGTCGCAATAAGAAGTCGGTGTTGTCCATCCTTAAAGTACTGCAACACATCTTTCTGGTCATCCCTAAACAGCAACAACTTGAATTGCTGGTTCAATATATGTAAGTAGGAAATCACCTTGTACGTAATGACCATTCTATCACAAATTGGTATTGGCGAATTATCACTTACCGATTTATAACCCCTTCTGTACAAAACTATTTTTGTTCATTTCAATAAAGAGTGTTTTGTACATTCATTCAGCAGGAGTACCGGCCTATGTTATGCCATACCACCGAAACAGTTCGTAAAATAGCATTATAGTTCAATTAAAGTATATAATTGTTATAAATTATCTTAAGAGCATTATCTTAATTGACCTTATGGTAAACTAAAGCTTTTCCTATTGTTATTTCAATGCTGTACACCGAATCTGTCAAAATCTCAAACGTTAATATACTTTAAGCTGGAAAAACACTAATTAAAAGAAGCAATAATCCTTTATGCGTTGGACAAGGAGTCCATCTTTTATAAATAAGTTCTACTTGTAAATTTACACATTTCATTGTCATTGGTTTTATCTTTATATCTGAATATCATTTGCGACGTAATCGTTTTACTGTTACGAATTATTTGATAGTTTTAACAAGTCAGCACAGTAGTTGCACATACAAGACCACCTGTATTGTATTATATTTCGGCCATTTTACATCAGAAATAAATGTAACGTGTCGAATAAGAAAAGTAATTCAGTGTATATTTAGCTTTCGCCCAAAGATAAAACAATGGAATCGACTACATTTAAATACAATCGAATGTACGACTATTAATATTAACTGTATGCACTCAGTAACTTAGATACCACGCATCAGGTTTTAGGGGTAGAGTGTAACTATGAAAGACAAAACTTGGCTTACTACGAAGTTTGAAAAAACCTGTTATTTTTTAACGCTAAATCATTTGTATTTCATAACAAGACCTGTCTGGAATTGGATTTGTCGCCTGTTTGGAGAGCCAATTATTGTCAAAACAATTGTACCACAAAGGAGAAAAATTTGTAACGATATTGTCTACACAAGACGTATACATACTATTTAGTAACGTAAGACTCTGGATTTACTAACGCCATTTACCCAACGATCGAACTTGACCAAGTCATTATGCCTATACTCTGTCACCTCATCGTGATTGGATTATAAATGTTCATTTATATTCTTTAGTTCTTCATTATTTATAAAAAAAAATATATTAATCAATAAAATACCATACCTCCAACTGAATCGGACGCGCTTTGTCCAACAAAGTCGGAAGCATTTAGAATGTTCAAACCATCTGTTTCGTTCACCCATCTAACCAATGCTTGAGCCAATTCCCGCGTTCGCACAAATATAATCCCTCGGCCATTCTTGTCCTCACAAAGAACTCTAGACAGGATTTGCTCAAGTTTGAGCAATTTGGGGTTTTCTGGTTCCGTGTCGAATGTTTCTTCCCGAAGATCTAAGAAATAGAGATATGTGTGAATGCTTGTAATGCCACATGCAGGGTGTAACCAGTTTTTATAGCACATATTATTTTCAAACAGTACTCGGAGTTAGAGGTTTTACCAGATACACGGAAACATTTAGCATTTTCGGTATGCAGTCCCCAAAATAGTATATGTTAAGCAGGTTTTAGGTAGTAAATGAAGGAATATTAAAAATACCCTCATGCAATGTAAAGGTTTCTTTACCCGTTTTGTTTCGCATCATTTTAATCGTCTATTTATATTTGGTTTTCGCCTATATTTGGCTCATTTGCTCCGCCCTCTATGTAGTCGCGTGGTATTTTGGCGCGAAAGCTAAAAGCTTAATAAAATCAGTAATATAGTGTCGTGCGATTGTTGTACAATAGGGGGAAAGCACCGATAGGTGGACTTGTAGGGTACTTTTCATTTAAATTCAACAAATTGCAGATATTTTGATTATTATGACCTTGGTAATGATTTTATGCTCTTTTCAATAACGCTCTTCTGATATAGTTTCGCATGAGAATGAAAATCAACAAAAAAAACGCACTTTTTGGTACTGAATTGTGTTTGGTTGTGTATTAGAAAGAAAATAACAAAAGAAGAAGAAAATCTAACGTAAAAGATTAATTGTTATTTGAATATTGTCACATAAATATTTAAATGTGTACTAAATCGTCGCAAATACGATCCGATAGTTTATAACACATCAATTCTAAATTTGGGTTCATAACGTAAGCTTCAACTGCCTCCAGACAACGGTACCGTAAGCTGTCAATTATATTCACTTCCCGCAGTGCAGAGGGAGCAGCATACTACAGAAAATAGAAGACTGCACCAATTTATGTAGACTGACAAAATATTCTCTACGAAAACATGGTTGTATTTACCGTAAGATCTACTTTACATAAAATGGAGCTACAGTAAATGGGGCAAATGCTTGACTACCATTGGCCCACACATATGTGCGAACACCAAAGAGTAAATCATTTTTGGCGTTTTACAGAAAATGGTGCGAGCTTTCCTTGCCTGTGGCCTTGCTGTATATCGCCAAAATGAACTCTTACATAGACTTATTATTCATACTCAAATTTATGGCCAGCCAACAGCCATGGCCGATCCCACAAAGGAGGGAAATGAATTCCACATTATGGCCTATCTCTGAAAAGACCCATCAACCGTGGCTAAAACTGAGTCACGAAGCTTTTTATAAGGTCATTGATACACAACATGACGTAAGCGTTGTCGTACTAAAACGGCAGTCTTCCAAAGAGGGAAACGTCGAAAAAAAGACAAAGACTTCGAACTTTTTTCGTGCCGAATATGATTTTACCCCGGTTGAATTTAAATGCCAACACGAAATAAAACATTCAAACACCAAGACCTGTCGTAAGACAGCGCGCTAGACTACGCCGCTTTGTCCTAGAAGTAAAAATAATGATGTAATAGGTGCCTGTCAAAAGCAATAAAAAATCAAATTAAAAAGTAAACAAGAACCCCGATGTGACCAAACCGGGTCCTTTGGGCCCCAAACACCAATTCCATTGTAGTCCTCCGTTAAATCTTCCTACATATCAAGTTTGGTCAAGTATGTCAACCATAACTAAAGTTATTTAGTACCAACCGGTAATCTATTTTAAGTAACAGTGACCTTAACCCTAGGTTATTAATAAATATCCCAACCTGCCCTAAAACTTTAACCTAAGTTCAACAAAAATATGTATAAATGATAATATGGAGTTATCTAACCTCATTAAGTGATTGCCCTGATGAACTGTGTAAAGTATTAAGTAAATTGAATGAAGGGTATTGGAGTTAAAAGTGAAAATCCCATCTTGCCCTTCAACTTTAACCAGACGCCGACGCCGACGCTGGGGCGAGTAATAAAGCCCTCCTTATTCTTCGAATAGTCAAGCTAAAATCTCCAAACATACATGATCATTATTCATAAACATGTAATATGTTTAAGGTTGACGTTCTGTAACAGTGTTAAGTATGTAATTTTATGTTTTGGGGGTAATTGCTGTATTGGAAAATGTGTGGGCTGCTGCCCCCAATCGCACGCTGACCCCGTTTGATTGGTACATAATACACTTTTGGTCACATCAATGATATAATCTAAGGTTGTAGATTAATATATCTAAGTTGTACCAATATAAATAGATCGTATTGCATCAATGAACAGACTAATTACTGAGTTGACAATAGTTACCATCATAAAGAGCCATGAGAAAGGCATCTGTAGGATGTTTTGCTAAAACTACCCTGTAGTCTTCCATAAACTCTTCAAGAATAACCAATGCATCTCTTATCCTCGCATCACTATGCACCATTAACGCTTTGTTGTACACCTGGAATGACAAATAAAACTACATATGGGTCCTATTTCAAACTCAATATATTGATATATTCAAGTATAATTCGTACACATCTGTTGAGCTATCCTTAAACCAAGCCTTTCCTGATCGAAATAGTACAAATGACAGGCGTTTTGTTTATTCGTTTTCTTAACCAAAAAATCTACACTTCTAAGGACTACTATACAATGGTTATAAGACGGTTGTGTGTCTCATGTGCGAACTGCATTAAACATAACAGCGCGAAGCAAACGTTTCTCTGTTGTTTCTTTCATCGAAAAAGGGACTTACGTCAATACTTAAATCTAAAAATTGAAATTGTTACCTCTAAATGTAACCGACAAGGAATTATCACTCGACGAATGTCTTTTGATCGGACCTTTGCTATATTTTTCACGAACTCAGCATTCCATTGCAGGTATTTGACGGTTCCAAATGTTGGTGGAAATCTGCACATCGCCTTTATAAATTCATCCTCTGGAGCAGCATCCCGTACAGCTATATTCATATAACAGCAATCATAACTTACAACTCTAAACAAGTATGTCTTAAATCAAGGTAAAACAAGCGCCGCGGAGAAACTACAACGTTCTGATTTTTCCCAGTCGAATAAGGGGCATAACTCGACAATAATTTATGTAAAAGTTATGGGCCTTGCCATAAATGTGCACATTATGCACATTGCCACTGTAATATGTATACCATGTTCCATGTAATTATATTGAACGGAATTACGGGCCATGCCAATCATGTTCCTATTCCCACTGCACTAGATACTAGTAACACATATACAATGTTTCATGTGAATAAGGTTATTATGTTATGGCAAAGTTGAAGCTTATGGAACGATGTTTCCAATTTTCAAGGGGCATTACAAAGATGAAGTCGACGACGACACCAAAGCAAGACAATAACTCATCTAAATGAGTTTCAAATAATTTTTAAAGATCCTACAACACATTCAAAACAACATCATTTTCATTACATCAAACGATTTACAAATGTTATATCAGTTTCTTGTTCGTTATTTGTCAAAAACTTAAGCCTTTTATAAAAATTGAATAATCACTAATATGGTAAATTTACTTCGATGTGTCGCCATATGTGTGTCGATGCGCTTAGCCATTTCTTCTACAGCATTTTTGAAGCAGTCGACAGCTCTTCCAGGCACAGGCAATAGTTCTGTAATTACAAAGACACTTTTCCATTTAAAAACGTATAGGTTTCCTTTACGATGAATTTAACGTTATTCTGTATAACACGTGCTTTTTATTAACTGTCGTTATTAAGTTTTGCAACTATCAAAAATGTATAATACAGACTCATTAGAATGTAGATTCAATTGCCAAAACTCCAGTGCGTTTTTCATTACTTCATTGCCCCAATGCCAACAAACAAAATTAATAAGAATAAACCGTCGGCATACCTTCAACCGGTGGGTTCACAAATAATTTAAATTCAATAATTGTATCAGGCTTTTTCACTGTACATATAAACTTTGCGTCCATGCTTGCCATAATTTCTTCATATGATCTACTCCTTGGCCCCATTCAGTCTTTCCACCAACGCCCAAGGATGCTGTAAGTCCAACGATCTACAAAGAGGGGATATATAGAATTTAGAAACAAATGTCGAGGCTTAATATGATCGCCTGTTTAATAATACAACAACTAACTTAACAAGCAACATAAAACTACTTCAATGTATAACTTCTTTTTTTCGAAATCGGATGAGTAGCCTGTTTAGAGCGAACACCATAGTAAGTTCAATATAATATAAATAAAAATGCAAAAAGACCAACACTAGCAGATTGATTAACACGGGCGATTTGTCACATCAAGCTTGATCGAGATTTTGTCCATACAAACACTGTCAGAAAATTTCAACATAAATTTGTGATAAATGCTAAAGTTATTGTGTGCACATAACTCTGGAAATTACTGAGTTAATTCACTACGAGATCATTCATGACAAAGACATGAATGCCTCATTATTCATCATGATAGGATAATAAAAAGTTAAGTTATTACAGAACATGGAATAAACATAACTCTAGATTTATTTACCCGACGATCGACATTGAATGATACATTGTGCCCACAAACGATATTACCAACTTTCGTCATATTTGGATAATCAATACTTAATTAAGTTATTGTCTGCGCATTCAACTACTATTTTTAACTTAAAGCTGCACTCTCACAAATTGAACGTATTGTTTTTTTTCTATTTCTATTGTCTTAGAATAAGCCATTTTTGCGTAAATGTCTGGAAACCATTGATATAAGACTGCTGACAAAAAATTAGATCGCAGTTTCTCATATTAATGTTCGAAATTGAAGTTTTTTGGCTAAAAGCGTTACTATCGCCTTAAGAAAAATGAAAATTCCGGCAGTGTTTCTAATAATTGAGATCTGTTCGATAGTGAGTTATTTTATATTACTGCAGTGAAGGAATAGATGCCAAATTCAGCTTAGTCTGAGACAAAAAAGGGAAAAACCTATCAATCTGTGAGAGTGCAGCTTTAAAGGGGGCAAAACACTATATGTTATTAGGAAATTTATCCCATGAACAAACTGAATCGGGACATTATGCCCTCACACACCGTCACAAAGTGTTTTATCTTGATTGGAAACACATACTATGAAGAAACTGATGTAATTTACCAAACGATCGACCTTGACCGAGACATACGCCAACAAACATTGTCACTAAAGTTTATTATGATTGGATACTACATTGTCTGCACAAAACTGCACATTTTATGACATAAAAAGGGCAAAACCCTGAGTTATTGATGCGATTTCATCAATAATTTTAGTTATTGTCTGAACAAGGTATTTTGGTGTACCGACGCCGCTGTCACCGACGCATTTGTCGCAACAAAAGCGAGGTCGAATAAGTGGAGATTATCGAGATGAGCTACCAGAAAAATGGTGAGCCGCAGATCGCCATTTTAACACAATTGCTTTTAATAAAATATGTTTATTTCGAGCAATTAATGTCATGATTTTCTATCTAAATTATGCATCGGCTATTAAATTAAAACAGTTTTTTTGCTATTGAGCGACAGGCCATTCAATACGGTATTCATGTAACAACAAATACGCAACGTCAATTGATACTCACCTGGGGCAGTTCATCTTTCTCCCGCAGTTTTAGGTCAAGATATCGAGCCATAATTTGATTATACATGTGTTGTTTGTTTGAGTGATGACATTCGTCGAACACAATCAGAGAAAATTTGCTGAGGCTTTTAATTTTGTTTGCCTTTAAAGCATTCACCAGAATCTGTGCTGTTACAACAAAGATGTCTCTTCTACAATCAATAAAACAAAACAGTAAAAAACCAAGTCAGTCTTGAAAATATTTCAATAAGGAGAACAAAATACCTATAAAGTATATGTTTTCAATTCTCTTTTTTATATATTTATCATGCATTTAGATTACAGTTGGTGCATAAATTCAACCATGAATTTGCGTGTCAAAATAGCTTCTTACGTCTGGGTGGACTTTGTATTAAACCATAATATTTTAATAGATTAAATTAAACTTATGACGGCCATCATATATGACAGTTTGCACGAACAGTTTATGACATTTTACCAATTTCATTGCATCATGTTTTTAACAATTACGAACAGACTTGCCTTTCAAGGAAATCCCAGAGCATTTGCCTTTTCAGCCTGTGGACGTTACCGCTGAACACCTTTGTCCTGTAAGTTGTAAGTCGTTCTGCACAAACTTCTCCTTGCTGAATGGCTAGCGCTTCGTTTTCAACAAGAAATAAAATACGACCCTTCTTTCTTTCTGCTTTTTTCTGTCTTAGGTGAACCTAGAAGTGTTGAAAGAAATAATCATGCAGGATTTGTCATTATGAGTGCACTTTAAGGATTTAACGACAGAACAATGAAAATAATATCAGTCTACGATGTATACGTACAAATTTTACTAATAGCGAAGATTAAACAGATAAGCGTCAACAGCATTATTAATTTACTGAACAATTTATAATAACATTAATTTAAAGTAAGTCGATCTTTATTTAAATAAATGTAAAGTGACAATAACTTCTATTGCTTCTCATCAGACACCATTATGTAATGATATGTACATAGTGGTGTTATACAATATCAATACATATTTGTAAAGATAATAAACAAAAATAATGAAAAAACGTGTTTGAATACAAACCGTTTCTTTCATAAAACAAAGCATGAACTCATATACAATGGTAGAAAGTTTGGCATTTATATAACCTTTTCATATTCATTCCTCAAAACCCTTTGAAAGATGATTTTTCAAAAGATGAATTACCTGCATAATTCTACATGCTACTCTGGTCTTGCCCGAGTTTGTTGGAGCCATCACTATAACGTTTTCTCCATAGCAACCCTCCTGTGCTAACTCTTCTTGGTAACCCCGTAGACTTATATCCACGTCATAAACATTCGTTTTAAGATCGTCTTGGTCTGGAAACAAACCGAACGATAAACTTCAAACATATATACTTAAATTTGATAATTATTTCTCACATACTTCCAAAAATGCATCTTGACCAAACTCACATTACAATCTATATTTTACAATAACCAACACCATCAGCCTTATCATCCGCGTTTATATGCTGCTTCTCCATTTCCTCCTCACCAGCATCATAGTCATTTATATTGTTATCATAAATAAATGCATGAACAATGTCACACGAATAATTATTTAGAAACGTACACGTCCAATATGCTTTTGCTATTGACTTTTTATCAATGTTGTACTGATGCTTCTATCAAGGGAAATAAAATCCTTTAGAAGCACAAAGTACATATATAACAAGATCTGTCGTAGGACAGCGCGCTCGACTTTACGCAGCGTTGTCTTGGAAATGAATACAATAACTATGTAGTATATGCCTGTCAAAAGCACCACAAAGGTCAAATTAGAAAGTAAACAAGAAACGCCGCAATGCGACGAAACCAGGTTTTCAATGATTGACAGAAGAACTTCAGCCTTCGTTGTGAAATTCAGTTTCAGCTGGGTTTTTTCTATTTTAGTGACCTTGACCTTTAGAGCCCTAAAACTTTAACTAAAGTTCCTAAGTCAATCAGCGACCAACATTTGTGTTAAGGAAACTATGAGGGTATGTAACCTTATTGTGTGATGGTCCTGAACAATTGTTTAAAGTATTTAGTGAATTGAGTGAAGGGTATTGGAGTTATGAGTGCAAATGCTAACTTGTTTTTTTTTTAAAGTTTAACCGGACGCTAACGCTGGGGCGAGTAGGATAGCCTCCATATTCTTCTAATAGTCGAGATGATAATGAAAGCAGCAGTTTTGGTTTGGAACTGTTCATTAACAAAAATAGGAATTGCAATACTGACAACGACTCCTTGCAACGGCTTAAACTGCATATTATATGCTAAACGAATTTAAATCTTAATTATATTATTCAAAGATCTCAAAATATATATATTAAGTCCTACAATTCAACTTACCTGTCTCAATATTTATCTCAAACTCATCCTCGCTAAAGACCCTTTCCGGATCTGTGTAATAGAAGAAAATTTTATAAGAATTAAAATGAAATAAACTTTAAAAAAGAACACAATGCAAAATATTTTAATCATTGATGAATTGATAGATAAATAGTTAAATACACCAACAATGACCTACTTAGATAAGAGTGTTTGCAAGTTTAACTTGCATGTATTTTCAATATCATTTTCGTTAAATAACAACATTTATTTCGAGAGTGCACATGTTTTGAACTGGAACGAAAAGATTGACAGACTTATCGTTTTTTAAACAAACAATGTATCTCTGATATTCAAACCAAAACAGCCAATTAAGAATTGGAGACATAGATAATCACATACGGACTCAAATTACTGTCCAAAATGATTAATTATAAAAAATATAATTAATGTATAATTCATTTGTTTAAAGCAGTATCACTCTTTTCATGCCAGCCAAACACATGACTATCAAATTGATTAAAATTAACGTGACGATATGTATTGCAGCTCCGTTTATTATTTGATGAAAGTCAAATTGAAATAAGGATTTTGGTGGCAATGCAAAACAAAATGAAGAGTATGTATGATACAATGCCGCGAATATATAAGCGAATGAAGAAGAAAGGCATCATTAACAAATCTAAATCTACTCAACAAACCGATTCTAGTAGGCATACGTATATCAATGTCCGGAATGTTTGCTATTTCGGGTGGACAAATCGAAGAAAGGGGCGATCCTTTACATGCCAATAAAAACTCTTTGTCATAAACTAATCGCTTTCCTGTAGAATATCAAAATAATTCTAATAAGATAAAAGGGTAGGTAAAATTGAATAGAGTTCACCTTTCTAATATAATCATTGTTGTTTAACGTTTTTGAACATCTAAATTAATAAATACATTTGTCTTCCGTACACGTTTAACTGAGTAAGTAATGTCAAAGCCTTACCAGCTTCAGTTGCATCCATCTGAGACCTTGTTTGATTAACAGTCGTTCGTGTTTCCCCTTTGGGAAGTCGAGAATATATTTCTGTCTCATGGCTATCAGTGTTATGAAGAAGTTCATTGAAAGCCGATGTAAGGTCATCAACAGCAACATTTGCCCTCAAATATGTTTCTTCCTCATCGGACATGATTGGAGAAGACTGGAGTAACTCGCTAAATTCAGGGACGTCTCCATTTCGGCAGCTTTTTGCTTCTTCCCAATCTACGAAAAGGTCGTTGTAAATATTGTTTGTGAACACAAAAAAAGGCATATGAATGGTAGTGTAAGTAGTAAAATATTTACACTATGTATGTAAACGATAACTCATTAAAAATAATGGAATATTCATCCACCCTGATTTGACTTGATTCACTGACCGTCCCTAGGCGGTTATCCCATCGTTAATTTGTCAGGCTATTTACGCGTATATGGTCTGTGATGTTTTTACGTTTGTGTCTCTCGTTTAATGTGGCTTGGGCCCTTATATTGTGCATCTTAAATGGGTTTATACTTGATTTCTTTACCATTGAGCTTATCCTTGGTAAAACAAATTTTAAAAAAGAGTTTACAAACTAGCTCAGATATCACACAGAAATTATTTTTTACCAAATGAAGTTGCTATTTCTGTCTCGGTACCACAACTGTCTCGTTCATCGTACCTATGTCGCGCCATCAATTCTAAAACAGAAAATCAGTTATAGAACTATTTACTATAAAGAAAATTTACTCCAACCTTTAGGTTAATACCATTTCATGAACATCTGTCTAGGTTACGTACTTTCGAAAACAAGTGATTTTTTGGAATTAATGTTATTGATAGGTTTCAAAAACTAAAAACAGAACAAATATTTTCAAAAATAAGAACATTCAGATAAAAGTAATGTAAATCAATAAAGGAAATATCTCACTTTTGAAAATGTCAGGTTCCAACTTTTCAGCCAGTGCCAATAAATCGCATTCAATGAGAGCATTCATGAAATCCTTAAACCAAGTCTCTACTCGACAAGGAAGTTTGAACAGCAAGATCCAAATAGCTCGATTTGGCCCTTTATTGACATATTCTGCTCTTATTTCTTGTGCATCAGCGTCATTTATAACTTTAAATCTTTCAAGAATAGGAATAAGTGTTGTAGGATCAGTGATTTTTTCTAATAACTCGTCCACAAATAAATCCAGCAATCTTCTGTAATCCTCGTCACAAACAACGAACTCGCCTTCCAATAACCGTGCAATTTTGGGATAACCTAAGATATACCAACATACCATTTTGAAAACACACTGCAATTCACCATATTCGCATGGAAGTTAGTCGTAGAAATCTTATTTTTCGCTTTCATTTAATCACCATTACGATACAATATTTCGAATGCAAAGTATATGTACATGAACTAAATTGTTACGATACCATTTTTTCCAGCCATAAGCTCATAAAAAGCTACAAATCGTCCAGGGTCGTCAATTTCGTTCATGAAGATATCATAGCCCATTTCGACAGCCATGCTGTCACAGTCTCTCTACCGTTTGCGTTGCTCTGTTTCAAGAAATGATCGGTATATCAGAAATGTCAAAGGTCAAAGTTTTTATTTTCTTAGTCTTGGCATTAATTGAAACCTGACAACATTCATTGAAAGTAAACGCGCTTCTAGAAACTCATTGAAGATGGTGTATTTTTTAAATATCACCACAAAACAAGTTTTAATATCATTTGGCAAAGAAGAGTAAAAAATAAATGATCATAAACTAATTCAGTTTGCACTCGGGCCGTTTTGCGAAAATGGGACCTGCTACCTAGCGCCCAAAACATAATTATATAATTCAAAGATGTGTTTTTTCGCAAACATATTGTAAATGATGCCTTTTCGAGAGCCTTTAAACGTAAGATAATTAGTCTTTAACAAGGTTCAATAACTTTTACTTGAAATGCAAGCTTTTTCAAAATTACCATGCAAACTCTTACCTTGATTAAAATAAGGCAGCCTTAAAAAGTCGGTTGGCTCCAAACACGGACAGATATATCTAGAAAAAGATTTCAAGTTACCTTCGATTATTTCATCGTTGCTGAACTCTGAAAAAAATACAAAGAAATACAAGATAGCAGCAACAATGCGTATCTTGAATTAACATAAGAGCAAGGCATTACAACTTCACTGAAAAAACTGCTGTTCATTTTGCCTACCAGACTGTGAAACGGAATTCTTGCTAGAATTGTCATCGACTTCTAACTGTGTCTGGTTTTCATGAGACTTCTGTGGACTTAATCCGCTTGAATTATTGTCTCTTGCAATAACTTTAACAAGCGTTTCTTCTATTTCCATATTCAAATGCGTCAGTTCTGCGTGATTAGGGTATCGAGTAAAGTAATCTCTTAATTGAAATTTATCAGTTTCGCTTTTATCGGCAATTAAGGCATCATCTGTCTGACTGTCACCTCTGGAGGTTCTTGCTTGTACGGCCTTAAAACTTGTAGTATCATCATCGGAGGGAGTCACAACTTCCTCCTTGTTTTGCGGCAGTAGCATGTTTATAAATTCCATGCCAAGTCCGTCCAACTCCATCTTTAAGGTATCCGATTCACCAAGTTCGTTTGGTTTGCAATGAGAGCTGGCAATTGGTTCTGAATTCAAATCTGACATTTTCATATCAGTGTTTGCTTGTTTGTTCCCCCCACTGCCAAATTCACATCCTTCAGCCACAAAAGCATTTGGTTCTTTTGTTTCAGAAGTCATAGAAACGGTGCTATCTCTTAAATTGTCATACATCCGAGTGTCTTCGTTTTTCTGCACAACAATCTCTGCAACATATATATAAAACATGAGGCGTAGAAACACATTTGTTATCACTTCATTTATAATAGGAGTTTTTTCATTCATGGGTTTCGCATGTTTACTGTTTCAGGCAATATTATAATTGGAAATCAATTTACACTAATGAATAGAATGTTTCACGTTTTAAGAATAATCAAATCATTTAAAGAGGACAATGTAATAAAAGCACTGCTTATTCAAAGAAATAACCAGACCGTTACACATTTCATATTTTGTGTTCGTTAGAAAATAACATGGCTTATTATTACTGTTGAACATATCCGGCTCCAGTTTGGAAGCTAAATCGTTATATCCATGGTCAATCAAAATGACCAAGAAATCTTTAAACCAGTTATCCTTTCTACTTTGTAATCTAAAAAGCATTTCCCATGCCGCAGCGTCCCTGATTGGAAGTTTCAGCTCTTATCCTCTGAACATCTTCGTTCGTTATAAGATCTCTTGTTAGCAAGGTTGGTAAAATCTCCGTTGGATTCACTACTGAAACTATTTGATCAGCAAATAGGTCCAAAAGTTTCCTGAAGTTTTCATCTGAAGCAACAATTTCACCCTCGATGTATCGGGCAATCTTTGGATATCCTGCAATAATAATACATGGCTTGGTCATGAACATCATTTCACTCTTAGGTACCTGGCAGGCAGTCTTTTTAATTTGAATTATACTGAAAATGTATGGAAATACTCTTTCGATTTCATTGCAAGTAAAATTTATAGCTCCGTTAAAGCTTAAACTCGATCATTTATATATAAGGGCGTGTGTTTGGAACTCTAGTTCACTGCAGTTTGTATCCTTGTCTTGTACCTCTAAACAGGGTTTAATTTTGAGTTTTCGGCTACTGGGCTTGTTCCTGTAGTTTTCATTGTTATACTTTATGTTTGTGTTATGTATTTTGTTATCTTGTGACATTTGTGTCTCTAGTATAGTGTCTGTTCGGTCTTGACCAATCGGCCTCTAATAGGTTTTTTTGTTACACTAAGGTACCTTTCTCTGTAGTTTCCGTTCTTTCATTTTATATAAGTGACTTTTCCATGTTCACGCATAACTTTTGTCATTTACCACAAAGCATTTTATGTGTACCGTTTTCGCTGGCCATCAGCTCCTTGAACGCGGTAAAACGCCCGCAGTCCTCTATATCATAGATAAGCATTCGCAAACCGAGCTCAACAGCTTTATCACCGCTCCTTCGGGACAGTTCAAATATCCTCTTTCTTTGCTCTACACAGAAAAAAAAACGGGCGTAAACATGTTGGTATCAATGGCCGAGCAACATATCAGCATCCGATGGAAATTCTGAAAACCGATTGTAAATTGAAACTGAGATACGGATGCAAATAGTAGAACATTGACGAATTATATGGGGCCCACGGGCCAGATACGTTTTGGCTGGTTTTTAGGTTCAATTATTTAAGTACCCGGTACACGTCCAATACAACCATGAATTATACAATACACAATCATTTTTCTTACATATATATATAGTGTATTCAAAATTGTCAACATATTAATAATGAGCTCACATAAATAAAGGTAAATCCATATTTTTTTTGACAAACAATCAAAACGATTCCAAACTGTACAAGACATGTTGGATTCACCTATGAGGTACATCAACTGTTTCTATATTAAGTGAATTGAGTATGCAGGTCATACATAGTTTACAGCAATAGTGAACATACTCCCCCACGGTGATAATTTTCAATACCAGACCTATATTATCATGACGTTATGTTTCTACTGAACCTTTTGCCATTTTCTGTCACTTTCTGTCATTGGAGCTTATATATGTTTGAAAAAGGTTGCGTCTTGAGTATAAATATATATATAAAAAACATGTGTCTCGCTATTTCTTTTAGAAGTAGTTGTTAATACAATAATGTTCGTTCGTTTGATGATTACCCATCATCTCTTAAAGTGTTGGCAAGGTAAAAAAAAAGTTGCAGTAACCTAATACTGTGTATAAGCCTGTGTGTAAAAGTAAGTTACCATTACATTAAAGGTAAGACTTTTGATTTATACACTTGACTTTCATCATTATTATTACTTTAGTGTAGAATTATTTGAAAGAACTTGGGCATGTTTGAAATTACAATCAAAATTTACAGTAATTATTTTCGTTTGTTTCAATGTTACAGCATTTAATGTTCATGGTCCCAATATTTCATTATTATAAAAATATACGTATTTGCGAATTGTAAACACTTTTGCACTTTATCAGTGAGTGAATGCTTCTGGGTGGATTCGGACCGCTACCTTGAAACCCTAAAAAGCTGTGTAATCTTGTGCTTAACGACATAGGCTTAAACATTAGAATTGAAGAGTTTCAAGTGGAGGTTTCCATTAAAAATGAGCTACCTTGATATACATGAAAGGAGTATGGTGTCTGTGTGCTGCACTTGCCATCTATCTGTAAACCAAGTTTTAATTCAATCTCATCAGCAGTTTTGAAGTTATGGTGCGGACAAGCAACACTTATTAAAAATTGTAAAGGGGAGATAATTTTATAAATATGCATGATAAGATAATGGTTCTTGTGAACTGCACTTCCTTTGATTATCATCTATCTATATAAAATAGTTTTATTTCAATCCCATCACTGGTTTTGAAGTATTATCCGGACAAGAGTATGACGGACGGAACGACGGACTGACGGACACAGCGGAAACTTTATGAAAATTAACAAAGGGCAATAACTAAAATATACTGCATCTAGATTAATGGTACATGTACACTGCACTTTTGCTCAACGAGATATACCTTTATATGATGCTTGAGGTAAATACCTCAAAAACCTTTTAAGTTATGCTCTGGACCACACATTAGAATTTAAACTAATAGCTCACTAAAAACACTGCAGCCATGGTTTCCGAGTACTACACCTCTCCTTATAATATCTATATGTGAGTGAGGTTTGAATTCAATACCTCAAAGACTTTAAAGTTATGCTTCGGACAAAACATAAGTATGAAAATTAATGAAGGTAATAACTAAAAAAATACTGGGTCTGCAGCCAGAGTTATGGTTCTTGTGCACTGCCGGATGGAGAGAAGTAAAAAAATAAGTATAAAATAATCAAAGAGCTATAACAATAAAAAATACAGACACAAAGCAATGTTTCTTTTGCACAGTACTTCTCCTCAACACAGTCAACATCATAATGTGTATAAAGTTTGAAGTCAATACCTAAAAAACATATGGATTAATGGTGAAAAGTTGACTTGTCCTTATGTCCCAGGATGGAAGGACGGGAGAAAGGGACAAGGTGATTCTTTAATAGCCCCAACAACGTAGTGTATAAAAATATAGAGAGCAATGGAAATACACATTTTTATCAGATATGTTGTTTGTATTTTTTAAGTTTAAAGAAAACAAACACTTATTTTTTATTGGAAATGGTGAAGTTTAAATAATGAACAAACAGAAGGAATTAAATAATTTAAAAACAAATTTTAACAAAATGTGTTGTAATTAATTCCAAATGTTTAATCTGCATCATGTTCCTATCAAGCAATGGTGCATTTAGCTTTCGATGGGCCACATAAGCAGCGTCAAATTTACCTCAATGATAACCCTACCGAAACCCATCAACAACTGCTCATCAAAGCATATTGTGGACACATTGAAGCCCATCCAATAATACCCGTTATATATTGTAGGTCACACGTCATGGTCACATAGATTGGACATAAATTGTAAGAGTTAAACTTGAAAAAATATCATCATATATAAATATATATATATATATATATATATATATATATATATATATATATATATATATATATATATATATATATATATATATATATATATTCCATACCTGCCACTCCAGTGTCAAGTTAAGCGTAAGAAGAAAGCTTATAAAATGACATAAAATAGCTGTTTGGAATTGTAAAAAGATAAAATGAAATGATTACATACCTTTTGTGGTAAATGTATTACTTTAACATCAGAAACATAAAAGGCAGTGAGCATGACGGAATGTAATCGTTATCTATGGGCAGTATTGATAGTATTTACACAAATATCATTATAAAAAACATACACTACATACTTAAGAACAGTTTACAGAAAACCATGGGCTTTCAAAGTAAAACACATTTCTAAATAGCATACACAATGAAATGGATATGACACGCTTTGTTTTGCTTCAGACTATTTAATACTTACAGTAGGGGCACACTATAGTATATAATTACACAAAAACATGCCGTGAACTGTTTTCAACAATAAGCAAATTTAATAAATAAAACACGAAGCATTTTCAGGTAACGTATACATGTATTAAGATGTGGGTATTGCATGCTCTGGTCAGCTTGTAATTTCTTAATATTTTAAATTCAGGTATAATATTAAGACATACATTACACACTAAGAACTAAAATAAGAAATACATATTTAAAGGTCAGGGACCATGATTACTGTCTCAAGTCTGAGACTCAAGTGGCAAAATTGCAAATATTAATTATATTGAAACTTTATTATAGTTGAGTATCCATAATGAAATATCCAGAATTTTATAACTATTTGAAGCCGACATTGATTTTATAGTACAAAAAGAAATGGAATATAGATGATTTTTTGTTATTCAATAAAGGTTCTTTTCTGAGTCAGACTTGATACTGTTCATAGACATGGGCCCTGAAAACGGACATGTATTGAAATGGGGGGGGGGGGGGGCATTGGTGATGCACAGGCTTTACCAAGTCAGCTTTCATTTAAACTATTTATGGCTTAAATGATTAGCTTTAACTTCAAATTATCATGTTATTTTGACATACCTTTGCTATAACATTTCAATCTGAGAAGATCTGTTGATTGAATGAAGGTGCGTATACGGGGAAGATATGCCAGGATATTCGCCTTGATAATGTCATCTCTAGGTAGATCATCCATACTGGCACCTTCCTGATCTGCCATTTCTGAACAATTATACACCATCTATTAGACATGCCAAGAAATCATATCCAATTTCGATTAAGAAGGAAACCCTTGTTTTCAGGGGCTATGCCTGCATATACCTGGCACATGCAGAATGTTCAAGTCAATGGTTTTGTGATTCTCCAGGCAACTTTTATCAGTTATCTACTATTAGTTAAATCATCGAAATTTAATGGTCATTACGCCCAGCATGAATTGCATTGGAGCAAGGACTCTGGTAAGTTTTTGGAATAGTGCATGATTCTCCGGTTTTACGTTTCATCTCAATTTGTATAGTTCGATACTTGTCAAACATAACACAAACATTTCAATAATGGTTTATTACTGAATATAAACATGATTTGCAGAACTATAATTAACTAAGTAGTAAATCGATGTTGTAGTTTAAAAATGTCCTTGACAACAGAGTTTAACTCTCTAAACCAAGCATTTGAGTTTAAAGATTAAAAACATCAAGAACAAAAGTAACTTACTATATTTCTTACCATATAAATGTACATGTATTAAAATAGCGCCTTTAGCTTAGATTGTGTCCATTTATTTAACAACTTGATTTCTCTTGTTGTATAAGAGACTATTATGATTTGGCCTGCGTTTGTATGTATTTTATCCCAAATAGAATTACGACCCAGTCATTATATTCTAGAAAAAATGGAGCACACGTCACAATTTATCGACTACTGGGCTGGTTGTCCAGTAAGCGCACTAATAAGCGCGCTCACACTTTCGCTTAAAATCGTACCAACAAGAGTAATTGATATAATGTTTTTTTCACAATCGTTGTAAAAAATATATGTTGAAACTAATATTTTGACTCATTTACATGAAATAAAATCATACCAGGGAGTCTTTTTGCGGTGGATGTCGAAAATCACGTTGTCTCTTTATCCACAACTACATAATTTATAGTTATTTATTGCGAGATAACAGCAGTAAGTTATATTAAAAAATAGTCACGATCGTAGGGAGTCAATTTATTATTTTTTAGAGGTGGCGGGGGTACGGGGGGCTCAATGTTATACAGAAAATGAGTCACTAAAGGATAATTATTTTATGTCGGCCAAAATATGTTCTTATGCCGATCACGGTATGAAGACAAAACATCTGTAATACGAAAATGAATTCACATTGCCCCTTTCATGGTGTATACGTATACAGTACAACCCCGTTGGCTCTAACTCGTTTGGCTCGAATTCGTTGGGCCGAAAATGTGTTTTTATACTGAAAGTAAGAAATACCGCTTGGTTTGAATTTTCCGAGGCTCGAGGTATTTTCGACGGTCCCTATTAGTTCTAGCCAATGGTGTTCGACTGTACTAACGAATTTTATATAAAAAATACAGTGAACAACAAAGGTTTTAAAATGAATAATTAAAAGAGCGTTTGTATCTTTTTTAAAATGCGAAACCTATCAAGCTTCCATTGTAAAATCAATATATAAACGCTTACTAAGGCATAACCCTAAATACAATTCGACCTATGAAACGACCAGATTCATATAGATAAATACAGGTTACATTTACATTCCAAATAACATATTTTATGTATACGTTTAACCTTTTTAACTTGTCAATAATTATGTATTACTCTTAATACTTCTTCATGATTTTCATACATTCTTCCAAATCTTGACTCAAACCGCAGCAATTCCCCTAGACATGATAACAGGAGAATTTGACTTTTCATCTCGGTCAATTAGGGGTTAATGTGTAGCTGAAGTTGACTCTCGTAGAGAAATGAAAAGTGGAAAAAATTGGCTGGTATTTCTTGGTATGATATATCCATATAACAATTACCTATAAGATCAAGTGATAATTAATTCATTAGTTGGGTTAAAGGGCAGCCGAGACATACATGTAGCAGCATGTGGGTTCTTAGTCCTCCAAAATGTCTTTTGACCATTTTTTACTATGACAGAGATACATAAAAAATGTCAAAATAATAAAAAGTATCCCTGATGGCTCATTATTGTAGCTAGTGAACTCTTCGAGATATAACCTTATATACTAGCCTCATATTTTACAACGTTTCTCTGAGGGTACGCGTTAATATAATTTTTTGTATAAAACAACAAAGTTGCACCAGTCTCAAGTTAAAAAATCGTGTGTGCGATTACCAGGCATGCTTTTAGTTTTACCACTTTCAGAAAATGCTCTCAAAGTTAAAAATACATAAACCTCTCAAATGTTTTTTACTACAAATGTCGTTATTTTGTATTCTTAAAATTAGATCTTCCAAAGCAAATATTTTAATAATCTGTGAAATATAGATATAAAAGCATTGAAAATGGAATCCGTCATTAATTAAAATTACACATTTATCATAAACAAAACTGAAATACAAAAAAAAACACTAATTCAGTATAAATATCTTAGCTAAGGACTTAACTAAGTAGTAAATCGATGTTTATTCGGAATAAAGTAAATAAACACATTTTTTTTATCTGTCAAAACAAAATCTTACCTTATCACTCCACTACTTAGGAAATACCCTAGATTTAAATAGATTTTTATCCCATAAGAGCGGTGGTAGTATAATGCAAGGCCGGGTTAAAGTATGGCGAGTGTTTGAGATGACGTGCCATAGAGATTTAAATTTTCAGAAATAAAACATACTTCTACTTTCGTTTTAAACACGCCTGGCAAACGCACACCCCCATGTTCTGTTTTTATGTAAATTGAGCTCGAGTTCAATGTAAAATTGTATTTGGTGATTCACGGAAAATTAAACCAACTATAAATTTTACAGTAGACACTGGGTGAATTGATAATATCAAGTCATCCGATTCAGTAATAAAAATTACCCAATCCTAGCTAAGTCTCATTTTATTTCAATTAGGCAAACAGCGTACGATAAATTCCTTACTAGGGACGGGCACCACCTACGACGCAAAAAGCGTGCGATACATTCCTTACCAGGGACGGGCACAACTTGCGACGCAAACAGCGGGCGTTACACAACGCACGTGAGTATGTGCGTATGTGTGTGTGTGGAGGTGGGGGGCAGGGGCGGGGCGCAACCTATACTCTAACAAGAATACAGAATACGTTACATTCCTAATATGGTGGTTACAACCTATATCGTAAACAGCGTGTGTAAAATCACTATGGAGACACAACCTATAAGTAAACATCGTGCGTTACATCCCAATAAGGCACTACCTATAACGTAAACATCGTGGGGTATATCTCAATGGGAGGCGGCACAACCTATAACGTAAATAGCGTGCGTTACATCCCTATGGGGTGCACAACCTATAACGTTAACAGCGTGCGTTACATCACTTTAGGGTAAGCACCACCTATAACGTAATCATCGTGCGTTACATCTCTATGTAACACAACCTATAACGTAAACAGCGTGCGTTACATATCTATGGTGTGCACAACCTATAACGTTAACAGCGTGCGCTACATCCCTATGGGGGCACAGCCTATAACGTTTACAGCGTGCGTTACATCCCTATGGGCGATAAAACCTATAACTTTAACAGCGTGCGTTACATCTCTATGGGCTACACGACCTATAACGTTAACAGCGTGCGTTACATCCTTATGGGCGACAAAACCTATAACGTTTACAGCTTGCGTTACATCCCTATGGACGACACAACCTATAACGAAAACATCGTGCTTTACACCCCTACGGGGCACACCCTATAACGTAAACAGCGTGCGTTACATCCCTATGGGCGTCACGACCTATAACGTTAACAGCGTGCGTTACATCCCTATGGGGTGCACAACCTATAACGTTAACAGCGTGCGTTACATCCCTATGGGGGCACAGCCTATAACGTTAACAGCGTGCGTTAAATCCCTATTGAGTGCACAACCTATAACGTTAACAGCGTGCGTTACATCCCTATGGGGGGCACAACCTATAACGTAAACAGTGTGCGTTACATCCCTATGGGGTGCACAACCTATAATGTTAACAGCGTGCGTTACATCTCTATTGAGTGCACAACCTATAACGTTAACAGCGTGCGTTACATCCCTATGGGGGCACAACCTATAACGTAAACAGTGTGCGTTACATCCCTATGGGGTGCACAACCTATAACGTAAACATCGTGCGTGACATCCCTATGGGCGACAAAACCTATAACGTTAACAGCGTGCGTTACATCCCTATGAGGGACACAACCTATAACGTTTACAGCGTGCGTTACATCCCTATGGACGACACAACCTATAACGAAAACATCGTGCGTTACATCCCTCGAGGGCACACCCTATAACGTTAACAGCGTGCGTTACATCCCTATGGGCGACAAAACCTATAACGTTAACAGCGTGCGTTACATCCTTATGGGCGACACAACCTATAACGTTTACAGCGTGCGTTACATCCCTATTGACGACACAACCTATAACGAAAACATCGTGCGTTACATCCCTACGGGGCACACCCTATAACGTAAACACCGTGCGTTACATCCCTATGGGTTTGGCAAAACCTATAACGTTTACAGAGTGCGTGACATCCCTATGGGGTGGGCACAACCTATAACGTTTACAGCACACGTGACGTCCCTATCGGACACAACCTATCACGTAAACAGCGTGCGTTACATCCCTATGGAGTGGGCACAACCTTTAACGTTAACAGTATGCGGTGCGTTACATCCCTATGGGGTGGGCACAACCTATCAAGTAAACAGCGCACGTGACATCCCTATGAATTGGGGGTTGGACACAACCTCATGATTGCACAAACAGAGTGTGTATCATCCCTTATAGGGATGGGCGTAACCTAAAATGTTGAAGGCGTGGGTTACATGCTTATTTAGCGCGGGCGAATCCAATGACGTAAACAGAGTGCGTTACTAAGCGTACTTAACATTCTTATCGGGGTAGGGCACAACCTATAACGCAAACATCGTGCGTTACACAGCGTACTTAACATTCCTTGTGGAGTAGGGCACAACCTATGACGTAAACAGCGTGCGTTACACAGCGTACTTAACATTCCTTGTGGAGTAGGGCACAACCTATAACGCAAACATCGTGCGTTACACAGCGTACTTAACATTCCTTGTGGAGTAGGGCACAACCTATAACGCAAACATCGTGAGTTACACAGCGTACTTAACATTCCTTGTGGAGTAGGGCACAACCTATGACGTAAACAGCGTGCGTTACACAGCGTACTAAACATTTCTAGTGGGGTAGGGCACAGTCTTTAACGCAAACAGAGTACGTTACATTCCTACTGGGGGATTCGAACAACCTTTAATATAAACAGCGTGCGCAACAATCTGCACTGCTACGCGAGTGACGCTGACGTCGTTGTTTTTGCTGTCATTTTAAAAACCTTTCGAAAGTATTAACCGTCAAAGGATATTAAAACTAACACGGAATTACAATAGCACTAATTTAGCATCAGGCTCTTCAAACTATCATTTGAGCATGACTACCTTTTGTGATACAGTTTTATTTCAGTATTATGCATAACACACATTTTATACCATCATTGAAAATACATTTGATATGATATCAATAAATATAATTTTAATAAGTGTCTGCTATGAAGATATTACTCCAATATGCATATCGGTATATGTTACACATGAGATGGAAATGTTTTATTTTAGTTTTGTTACATAAGGAAAATAAAGTTTTGTAAAAAAAATAAGCCAAAATAATTAGTCAAATAATAAAAAAAATCCAATAAAGTAAGAAATGTAAGAACATGTAAGGTTTCCTTTATCAATTCAATACAATAATGAGTTAACAGAAATATTTATTTTCAAATTACTCTATAAAAAGTACTTGCTTTGTCATAGTAACAATATTTTCAATCACTACGATCGTAATAAAATTCAAGTTCAGTGATATAAGTAATGAATTATGTATCAACTGTTACATTGCTTGGTATGAGTGTGTGACGTAACACAACAAGGGAGTAAGCCATTTAACATAAAGTCACAGTGTGCCTTGAAATATTTCAAGTGCAGCCATGTTCATGAAAGGGTGTTGTCCTTGAATTTTGGTATTTTCCATCTTTAAACAATGTCATTTAAATCCAGTGTACAATAATTATAACTGTCATGTAGAAAAATTCTGGACACGGCCGAGGAATTATACGTAGAAAAGTACTAGTTATGCCCCAGGATATATACGTAGAACGAAACAAGTAACGCCTGAGAAATTATTCGTTAAAAGATACTAGTCAGCCCCAAGGAATTATACGTAGAAAGATACTAGTTACGCTCAAAGAATTAAACGTAAAATGATACTAGTTACGCCCGAGGAATTATACATAGAAAGATACTAGTTACGCCCGAGGAATTATACATAGAAAGATACTAGTTACGCCCGAGAAATTATACGTACAAATACTAGTTACGCCCGAGGAATACTACGTAGAAAGATGCTGGACCCGCTGTGGAAAAATACGTAGAAAGATGCTGGACACGCCCGAGGAATTATACGTAGAAAGATGCTAGACACGCCCGAGGAATAATATATAGGGCTAATACACCTTTATGAGGTCGTTACCATCTGCAAAGGCCCGCAAAAGGGTTAACAGCCCGATTGCGTAGCACGAGGGTTGTAAACTATTCTAAGGGCCTTTGCAGATGGTAACGACCGAAAAAGGTGTATTATCGCTATTATTGCATAAAATTCAAACAATGAGTAACTTTTGTGTAAAAAAACTGTTAAATGTCACGAAAATGCAAAACAGTTAGTTCAAAATAACCTCAATCACAGGTACTTGTGTGTATATCACGAATTATGTCATTGAAAAAGTTTTACATTAAGCTCGATTAGGGCCGCAACATAACTCGACAGTTGCATTTTTGTTTCGACGCCATTCTTTCAGTGTTCAGTCGATTGGAAAGTGTGTTTGTTTTTTAGACATTTACTGGATTACTTGGATTATTTGCAGCTATATATATATATTACCTATCGGGTAATCGAATAATTACCGATAAAGTCCTACCTTAACATTTATATGTTTTGGCAACTAATTTAAACCGGAAAAAAATGTTAAAATGTTCTGAATAAAATGTACAGCATCTTTAGCATCAGAGAAAAAAAATATTTGAAAACTTTGTTCATTGCAAACGAAGTAATGGAATCATGTCCAGTTTTGTTATTTTCTGAATAAAATCGACATAAATGACTAAAAATTGTAGAAGACTTAAACGTTGTAGACTTAATTTAGTGCCTTTAAAGCAAACAAATAGTCAAAACAACCGCAGAAAGTACTATCTAGTAAACACACCTCAGCTTGCCAGGAAATGCAAACATATGTAAGCATGTAATATGTAAGTTATGTATCGTTTATTTCATTTTTTGATATTTGTATACAGCTATATATTCTGAAAAATGTTTTTGTGCAAAAATTTGCATCATTGACCCACTTTCGGTCAGAAACCAGGTCGCTAAGCCTCCATTGTTATGATGCGGGCCCTGATAGCACTTATGTAAAACAAAAAGCCGGGCATTAGCGACCCGTGAATTTACTGAATAATGCACGTTTTCTACCGATAACGCCCGGGTTTTTGCGTTTTAACACACCACGATAACGGACCAAAAACACACATGTTATGCAATAATACGCAGAAAGATGCTGCACACGCCCCACGAATTATATGTAGAACGATACTGGACACGTCCGTGGAATTATACACAGAAAGATACCGGACACGTCCGAGAAATAATACACAGACAGATACAAGCCATATACACAGTTTGTTCATATCTGAATGAATGTAAGTCAAACTTGTGTCAGATAAATGTAATTACTTTTGGAAAATAAAACTATACCTTAAACTTTTTCCCTTTCCCCTCTATGTATGATGATTTGTGGAACAATTTAAAAGTCAGCAGAAGTGTAAGACTAATGCAATATAAGTTATCTTGAGCCCGTCATCAACAAGGCGTATTTACATACAACAAATAACAACACTTTGATTAACAGTAGGCTTTACTACATCCACGACGTTTATCCATATAAATACAGTTAACTAAAGTATTGACATAAAAAGAAAAAGCCATCACAGACAATATATGAATGTTCTTAATAGAGAAATAAATACTGATAACATTGCAATGTATAAATACTTTTATAGACAAATAAAGATAATGTAAAACAATGAATTATAAATGAATCAAAACAATCATGAACTATCTATTAAGACTATGACATAACATTAAACAATTTAATTGGTTTAGCAAGCATTCACTAATCGTCTAAAGGCGGTTTTCGAGTATCTGGGCAATGCATTTCTCTTATTGGAAAATATCAATCAACAACATATTACAAAATCACAGATTTGCCTTTTAAATACATCAAATGTTTTCAAACAACAAGTTGAAATAAAACGTCCGTTATAACGAGCTCAACAAACATACTTTAATTCCGACAAAACACGTGACTTCATCAATAATACAAAAAAACTACAGAGACAATCACTTCAGTCAAAAATCATGAACGCAAAAGACTCCTTGATACACAATATATAAATTATGTATACTAAACAGGAAATACAAAGTTCTGCACAATATATTATTGCTCGCCGAAATGGGACCAATCAACTGACCCAAACACAAAATTTCCAGAAGCAGGACATAAAGCCCGCACGTAAAAGCTTTAATGCTCTGTTTCTCGTCATGGTTATTTTTTTTAACTTATATCTCTTGTCTACTTTTTATATGTATCATTGCATCAGTTAATCGTTTGATTGTGTCTTAACTTTGTACACCTGGAAATCAAAACCTTTATATTAAAATAAATATTGCTTAAACCAACACAATACCAGACGTGTGTTGCAACGACGATTAATTTAATACTTAATAATACAATAATGTGATTTTCACATGCCACAATTTTACCCCATATAAAGTTGTATCTTTTCCAAAATTTTGATGTGTGAAGAAAGAATATGCAAATAAATATACTGAACAAAATTACAAACACACATATTTGGCCTAGAATGATTGTAGAACAACATTTAGTTTACATGTGTACATATTCAGAATGACACAAAAATTAAATGTGTCAACAGGCATCAACATTTGACATTATTGTCATGACAAGCGTATTTGTATAACAGACATCTTAAGCACTATCACTAGCTACTAGTCATAAACGGTATGCTGTACCCCGTATATAAATGCATTACATAGATGGGGGAATCACTTCATACTATACATTAACGGTTTGCTGTACCTTTTATCTGTATGCATTACATACATGGAGGAAGCTAGTTTAGGTAACAAACTCTTCTTCTTGACAAAATAAAGAGAAATCTTTGTGGTATAAATGCAATGAAGTTGCTAGATAATTGAACATGTAGATTTAAAAGGTTTGGTACATTCATGCATTCGCCCTAAGAATTGTTTTGGCTCGGGCTTAGAAAAAGGCAGTCAAATAAATGTTTAATTAACAACAAAATTACACGCATAGGTGTCTTCTTTTCCAAGAAAGAGTCAAGTATTATGCGGCCCGCATAATACTTGACTCTTTCTTGGAAAAGAAAACACCAGTACCATAACAAGAAATAACGTTCAGTGAATACGGGTTGTTGTTTTTCTTATAATTTGACGTAATACAATGAAAACTGAAGGACCATGCCCAGTAGTACAACCATAATGTATGAACCCTGTTTACAGGCATAGAGTTAGGGCCAAACGACAATGAACGAGAGACGAAAATGTACAGACACCACAAACATACATTACAATCGCTTAATCAATGAATGATTGGATTACCGCCTTAGATCACAGAAGCTCGAGTTCACTGGGCCATGAGTCAAATGGAGGTTTAAACAAGTGTATATGCGCATAACCTCACACTTTCGCAACATTTACAATGGTCATACTGTTACCACTGCGTTTACACTTTGACAATCACACTATCACAATATAAAGGCATTATCGCTATATTATACAATGTATCAAAATGCATGCCATAAATATGTAAAGCTATCATGAGAACCGACATCTTCATTTTACAGAAAATAATTTAACACAACAAAAATGATCGAATTGAAATCATACTGCTTTAACAAATGTCAGCGACATCAGTGTTTCAGATAAAGATATGTACATTTATAAACGAAAATACCATTGGATTAGAATCAATAACATTGTACGTCTGTTTTTACGATGTACAATGATCCAAAGCCACAGAAATCAATTTCGGTTACAATACGGTTACAATACAATTCCCTTTGCCATCTATTGATACTTTGTCCTCGAGGAGAAATTCGGCCGACGCCATGTTTGTTTACTTTTTTTGACAGCGCGTATAAATATATATTGTCTGTGATGCAGTTACCCAATTTATATATGTATAACACTAGTTACATATGAACAATATTGCATGGAGTTACTACTGCATGGATCACTACTGCGCCGTAAGTTATGTTATAAAAGCAATTAAATGATAAATGAATAAATAAATCACAAAATACCATTTCAAATTATGACAAAAAATAAGTTAAGCAAACATTTAACTTTTGGCTGTCGCTGTGTTCTTCTGCATGCAATCTTACAACATATTATGGCGTTACAAAGCAAAGTGTACAAAGCAATTCCATCAGTCGAACAAGAATACATGATATGTGCAGCCATATCACCAAAACAAATCACAAAGCTAATTCAGATAAGCATTGCAAAAACATAACTTATATAATACACATGCAGTACAGAGAATAAATAAATTCGCACCAGACGACTGACTGACGTGGTAACATTTGAATAATATATGTTTTGGACAATGCAGTACCACGAAAGGGAAACGCGCTCAGCGACTATTATATTAGTTGTTTATCATAATCACCAGATTGCTATACTTTGACATAGCCACAACTTTTACAATTATCACAATGAATTATACACGATAGCTATGACGTGCAATGTATCACAATGCATACTATAAATATTTGATTTACAAATATAAATTAAATAACACAATTGATAATAATGGAACGATTTGAAGCATTTTGCTTCAACGAATGTCATTCAAGTTAGTGTCAATATGAATAACAGCACACTTTAAAACGCACATTAAACGAAAGAAATAAGAGTTAACAACAATTTTATTTTGGTATTTAAAACGGCATTGATAATTAACTATATCTAGTAGCTGTAGTTTGTAATTCATAAAGCAAAATGTTTCATCAAACGCAAAAATGACACCAGCAGTTTAAACATTCGCAAGTCTTTCAGCAACAACAGCCTCCAAGTCTTCAAATGTAAATTCCTCGATTCTGCAATTGAGTTTTTTCCATTTCTTAAACGAGCGACCTTTTCCTAAATGGTCAACGATCCTGAAATTCTTTAGATCTACCAGTGGAAACTCAGAGGATTTGTAAGTGCAAATCGATCCGAGTCTCCGTTGGCATTCCTCGTTTGCGCAATACAAGGCCCCTCCATATTGGGCGCCTTCTTGTTCAATAAAGGAAGGAGCCCCTCTTTTGAGGCTAAGGCGTCGTTTTGCTTCTTCATCAATAATAACATGATGTGCATATTTTATGACCCTAATATCGTCAGACAAGCAAATAAAGGAACTGCAGTTTAAGCATTCAAAGCGGACACCTGTAGCTGCCGTATTTAGCTCTCTTTCTTCTACTTGTTTTTCTTCCTCTTGTTTCATTCTTTCTTGAATTTCTAAGAGCTCTCTCTCCCAGACGTTTGCATGATCTTGAATAAACACCTGCAGGTCTGGAACAACCTTATTCATAAGTTCCTCACATTGACGATTCTTTTCTTCTTTTTCCAGAATCCAAGACCCCTCCTCCGCAATGACATAATACAAGCTATCTTTTGCTCTCGCCCGCCCTGAAGTTGGTATATTTTCAATAAAGATTATCAGCATAGATGAATGTACCGGAAAAACTATTGAACACATTGATTCTTAATATTATTTATAACATGACATTATTATCATATTATGAATAATTTCTCGTATAATTATATTTAATTCTTCCATAAACGCTGTTTTTATCTCGATCGGTGTATTCACAAGTATACTAAATATTTCGGGTTATAGCTGTCGTAATAATAGAGCTAAAATAAATGAGTTTATGTGTCTTAATTTCATCGGTTCGCTGATATGTCAATTTTAACGTTTCCAACTATTTGTCTTCAAGTGTTTACCTCTCGATTGAAGTCTGACGATTTCATTAGTGACATGCTCATAACGAATCACAAGGTTGCATTTAGATATATCAAGACCCTCCTCAGCTACAGACGTCGCAATAAGAAGTCGGTGTTGTCCATCCTTAAAGTACTGCAACACATCTTTCTGGCCACTCTTCGTCATCCCTAAACAGAAACAACTTGAATTGCTGGTTCAATATATGTAAGTAGGAAATCACCTTGTACGTAATAACCATTCTTTCACAAATTGGTCCTGGCGAAATGTCAACAACTTTAGAGCATTAACGTCATTGATCTTTTGGGAAACCAAATCTTTTCCTAGTGTTATTACAAAGCTGTTCACCAAATCTGTTAAAATCACAAACGTTAATTTATTTTGATTAGGTAGCAAACACTAATCAAAAGAAGCAATAATCATTGTCATGCGTTGAACATGGTGTTCATCATTTATCTGAACCATGCTTTGAATATGTTATATTTGCAAATTTACACATTTCATTTGCATTGGTTTTATCTGAATATCATTTGAGACGTTATCTTTTTACTGTTACTTATTCTCTGATGCCAGCACAGTAGTCGCACATAAAAGACCGATTATATAGTAGTGTATAATATTCCGGCGTTTTTACATCAATAATAAATGCAACGTGACGAATAAGAAAAGTAAATCAGTGTATATTTAGCCTTCACCCAATTGTACTACAAAGGAGCAAAATGTGTAGTAAATTAAGTAACAGAAGCTATTGATCACACGATCAAACTTGACCCAGATGTTATGACTACAAGCACTGTCATCAAACTCCATCATAAATGAGTAAGAAATATTGAAGTTATTGTCTACACAAGATAAACCGATGTTTTGATGTAAAAGGGACATAACGCTGAGAGAACTGAGTCGGTTCACCCAACGATAAAAAAGATCGATAGATTGTGCCCACAACAACTGTCACCGAGTTTTATCATGTTGGATACAAAATATTAACACAATCGTCTACACAAGACATACAAATACTATTTTGTAACATATAACTCTGGATCTACTTACGCCATTTACCCAGCGATCGAACTTAACCGATACATTATGCCTATACTCTGTCACCTCATCGTGATTGGATAATGAATACATGTACTTTATTTATATAACTTCTTCATTATTTATGAAATTCAAATACCATACCTCCAACTGAAGCGGATGCACTTTGTCCAACGAAATCGGAAGCATTTAGAATGTCCAAACAATCTGTTTCGTTCACCCATCTAACCAACGCTAGAGCCAATTCACGCGTTCGCACAAATATAATTCCTCTGCCATTCTTGTCATCGCAAAGAACTCTAGAGAGTATTCGCTCAAGTTCGAGCAGTTTGGGGTTTTCTAGTTCCCTGTCGAATGTTTCTTCACGAAGCTCTACAAAAGATATGTGTGAATGCTTGTAATGCAACATGCAGGGTGTAACCACTTTTTTTGGCACATCATCTTTTTAAACAGTTATTTGAACTAGAGGTGTTACGATATAAACAGAACTAAACATTCAGCGTTATTCGGTATGCAGTTTCAGAAAATAATTATCTAGAATATGTGAAACAGGTTTCGAGAAGAAAATGAAGGAAATTAAAACACTCTCATGCATTATAAAGCTTCCTTAACCCGTTGGTGTTCGCAAATAAGGTATTTTGGCGCGAAAGTTAAAAGCTTAATTGAATAAATAAATCGTAAGTAATTCAGGAATAAGTACCGTGCATTGGTCAATAATTGTAGCTTTGTGAAAAATACATAATAGCAAATAAAATCAATCGTTGGGTCTACAAAATTAGAAAAAAACACCGATCGATGAGCTGGTAGGATACTCTTTGTTAAAAATCTACAACCTGTAGATATTTGGATTATTATAAGTGCCTCGGTAATGATGTTATGCTCTTTTAAATTACGCTATTCTGATATTGTTTTGTAGGAGAATGAAAATCAACAAAAATGCACATTTTGGTTCTAAATTGTGCTTGGTTGTATATTAGAAAGAAAATAATAAAAGAGAAGAAAACACAACGTAAATGCTTAATTTTTATTTGAACATTGTCACATCAACATTTTAATGTGCACTGAATAGTCGATAGCTGATTATAAATCAGTTTGAATTCGGGTTCATAACGTAAACTTCAACTGCACCCTTAGCTGTCAATCACATTTACTTCCCGCAGTGCAGAGGGAACAGCGCACTTCGAAAAATAGAGGACTGTATCAAATCATGTAGACCGACAAACTACTCTCTACGAAATTAAAAGGTTGTAGTTACCGTAAGATCTACTTTACATAAAATGGAGCTACAGTATATGGGGCGAACCATCGACTACCATTGGCCCACAAATATGTGGGAACACCAAAGAGTACATCATATTGGCGTTCCACAGAAAATGGTGCGAGCTTTCCCTGCTGTAGTTCGCCAAAAGGATCTCTAACATAGACTTATTATTTAGACTTAAATTTATGGCCAGCCAACAGCCATGGCCGATCCCACAAAGGAGGGAAATGAAATCCACATTATGGCCTATCTCTGAAAAGTCCCATCTACCGTGGCTAAAAATGACGTCACTAAGCTTAATATGAAGTCATCTGATACACAACACGACGTATGCGTTGTCGGATTAAAACGGCGGTCTTCCAAAGAGGGGAAATTTCGATAAAAAGATACAGATTTTGAGCTATTTTCGTGCTGAATATCATCGGATTTATCCCTGGTTGAATTTAAATGCCAACACGAAATAAAACATTTAAACAACAATTTCCAAACATTCATGATCATTATTCATATAAATGTGATATGTTTACTGTACATGTTTAAGCTTGACGTTCTGTTACATTGTAAAGTATGTAATTTTATTTTGGGGAGTAATAGTTGTATTGGAAAATGTGTTGGATGCTGCCCCGAATCTTCCGCTGTTCCCGTTTATATGGTACATAACGCAATTTTGACCACGTTCATGAGATAAGCCAAGATTGTGGTTCAATAGATCTAAGTCGTACCAATATAAATATATCGTACTGCATCAATGAACAAGTTAATTACTGAATTTACAATAGTTACCATCATAAAGAGCCATGAGAAAGTCGTCTGTAGGATGTTCTGCTCGAACTACCCTGAAGTCTTCCATAAACTCTTTAAGAATAACCAGTGCATCTCTTATCCTCGCATCACTATGCACCATTAACGCTTTGTTGTACACCTGGAATGACAAATAAAACTACATATGGTTCCTTTTTCAAACTCCATATATTTAGAAATGCATACACTGGAGAGTAACTTGTACTCATTCTTTTAAGCTATCAAAAATCCAAGCCCTTTACTGATTGAAATGGTAAAACTGACAAGCGTTTTGTTAATGAGTGTTCTGAACCAAATAATCTACCAAACCCTTCTAGTTATAAAATGGTTGTTTGACTCATATGTATGTGCGAACTGCATTAAACATAACAGCGCGAAGCGAACGCTTCTCTGTTGTATTTTTCGTCGAAAAAGGCAAGTACGTCAATACTTAAGTTGTACATGTATAAGGTACTTGCTGTACAAGCGCGTAATATATCAGACAACATTATTTCAAACCTTTTATGAGTTATTAAATTTAAGTGTTTGTACGCCGTCGGCGATAACATTTTGACAATGCATTCGACTTCTTCTCTTTGGAAAATAAAATAATAAAAATTGAAATTGTTACCTCTAAATGTAACCGACAAGGATTTATCACTCGACGAATGTCTTTTGATCGGACCTTTGCAATATGTTTCACGAACTCAGCATTCCATTGCAGGTATTTGTCGGTTCCAAATGTCGGTGGAAATCTGCATTTTGTCTTTATAAATTCATCCTCTGGAGCAGCATCCCGTAAAGCTAGATTCATAAAACAGCAATTATAACTTAAAACCCTGCAGAAGTAAATTTCTTTAAATCAAGGTAAAAAGAGCGCCGCAGAATGTGCACATTATGCATATTGTCATTAATATTATGTATACAATGTTCCATGTAATTATACTGAACGGAATTATAGGCTAAGCTATACATGTTCCTGTTACTACTGCACTAGTTAATAGTAACACATGTACAATGTTTCATGTAAATAAGGTTATTATGTTATGGCAGAGTTGAACCTTGGGAAAAAAATATTTTCAATTTTCAAGGGGCATAACAAAGATGCCATCGATGACGACACCAACGCAAGACCATAACTCATCTAAATCAGTTTAAAGCTTTCTTCAGATCTAACAAAACTCACAAAACAACATCCTCATCGTCATTATGCTTAAAACTTTATAAATGTAATATCAGTTTCTTGTTAGTTATTTGTCAAAAACATAAGCCTGTTATAAAACTTGAATAACTACTCATACAGTAAATTTACCTCGATGTGTCGCCATATGTGCGTCGATGCGCTTGGCTATTTCTTCGACAGCATTTTTGAACGAATCGTCAGCTCTTCCAGGCACTGGCAATAGTTCTGTAATAACAAAGGCACTTCATTCCATTTAAAAAAAACAGGTTTCCTTTACGATATATATAACGTAATTCTATATCACACTTGCTTCTTATTAACCGTTGTTATCAAGTTTTGCATCAATCGAAAATTAACCATTTAGACTTATTAGAATGAAAATTCCATTGCCAAAACTCCAGCGCGTTTATCATTGCCCCAATGACACCAAACGAAATTAATAAGAATAAACTGGCAATAGTTCTGTAATAACAAAGGCACTTCATTCCATTTAAAAAAAAACAGGTTTCCTTTACGATATATATAACGTAATTCTATATCACACTTGCTTCTTATTAACCGTTGTTATCAAGTTTTGCATCAATCGAAAATTAACCATTTAGACTTATTAGAATGAAAATTCCATTGCCAAAACTCCAGCGCGTTTATCATTGCCCCAATGACACCAAACGAAATTAATAAGAATAAACCGTCTGCTTACCTTCAACCGGTGGGTTCACATATGATTTCAATTCCTGAATTGTTTTGGGGTTTCTCACTGTACAGAGAAACTTTGCGTCCATGTTTGCCATAATTCTCTTCATATGATCTACTCCTTGGCCCAGTTCAGTCTTTCCACCAACGCCCAAGGATGCTGTTAGTCCAACGATCTACAAAGAGGGGATATAATTCAGAATTTATAAACACATTAAGAAGCTTAATATAATCGTCTGTTTATTAATACTTAACAACAACTAACTGAACAGGCTTCGTAAAACTTCTTCAATGTATAAATGAAATTCCGCGGTATCGGATGCGTTGTTTAGTTTAATCATATTTTATTGCTTTTTTGTAATTATCTTGCATACAATTTACACGTACACTAACAATCAAATAAAACAAAAAAAACAAATAGGCTACAAGCTATTACAACATTAGTTTCAACCATTCCCAGGCGTTATTATAGCGTCAATGCCGTTTAAATCTTTGATTACTAGTAACTAGTAACTAGAAGAATAAAAAAAAACGTTAATTACTTTAGAAAAAAAAAAGAGTTGGTTGCCACCAAAAGAGAAAAAAAATACAGTGTTATAACATACCAGACCATTTATATCGTGATTGAGGCTGATATCAAAAGAAACGTTTCGTTAATTTTATGTACTTAAGAACTTCAATAAAAAGCACACTGTTTTCATCGACTGTGTTATCTTCTATCCCAAATAATAATTTTGATGTACTTAAAGGATGAAATATTCGAGTATTTCGAAAAAAAAACACGCGTTATTCGCCGTATCTACTACATTTAAAGAAATAATGTTCTGCATCTTCTATGCCTTATCCACAGTCACAAATATGTTTATCACGAAGAAAGTTTATGTGGAGATGTGCATTTAGGTTGCTACAAGCATTTCTGATTCTTGAATGGTGGATATTTGAAGCCTTGGTATGTATCTTTTAAACGTGCCTTAAATTCATTAAGTGTGTTACTGTTACGAAGGTGAATATCAAGCCGGTTCCACAAATCGATGGATGATGGGATTGTTAATTTCGAATAAACACTTAAACGTCTAGGTATGGTGATATAATAATGTCTGTTTCGAAGCGGATAATTGGTTGTTTGTTTAATGGTCTGGATGCGTTGTCTGCTTACGCCATAGTTAAATCAATTTTAAATAAACAAAAATGCCAAGGGACCAATACTAGCAGATTGATCAACAGGGGGGAGAGGGGAATTGTCACACAAACAAACTTGATTGAGATTTTCTGCATACAAACACTGTCAGAAAGTTTCAACATGATTTGGTGATAAATGCTAAAGTTATTGTCTGCATAAAATGTAAATCTTCTATTTTTAGATGAAAACCTAGCATGACTGGGAACTACTTAATTAATTCACTCCGAGATCATTCATGACAAAGACATTATACCCCATCATTCATCACGATTGGACAATAAAAAAATTAAGTTATTACAGAAAATGGTTTAAACATTACTCTAGATTTATTTACCCGACGATCGACATTGAACGATACATTGTGCTCACACACAATATAACCAAGTTTCGTTAGATTTTGATAATCAATTCATGAGTTATTGTCCGCACATTCAACTACTATTTTTTTAATTTGAAGCTGCACTCTCACAAATTAAAGCCTTAAGCAAAAATGAAATTTCCGGCAGTGTTTCTAACAATTGAGATCTGTTTGAATGTGAGTTATTTTATATGACTGAAGTGAAGGAATTTATGCCAAAATCAGCTTAATCTGAGACCAAAAAAATAACAAGAGTAACGCCTGCGGGTGCTGAACGCTCGTCTTGGTTTAACGGTTGTTTTTATTTCATTTATAACATTTGATAGTGAACAGGTATTCCAAAGTTTAAAAGTGATAGCTTTGATAGTTTGCATGTAAGTGACCCAAGCACAATCTTAAACAATGGCTTTATATCGCTCACCTTAGTAAAATTGTAGACTTGTTGACAATTAAAGGGCAATAACAGGGATTTGGCTTCTCTGGTGTATTATGCCAATTCACATTCTCACCAATTTTTGTGATGATTGGACAAATGCTTAAAATGTTATTGATAGGACAAGAGTAATTTTAGGTAATTTCTGCGCAATAACTCTCGGGTAGCTACAGCAATTTTGTTAATTATCAAACACGTTCATACACATTCTAACCAAAGTTGGTTATGCTTGGATAAAGGGTTCAAAATTAATTGATCGGACTACATACTGGATGGTGCCTGTCTGCCCTTCAATACACCATAGGTAGAAATATTATATGTCCAGTTTTTTTAAAAGGCGTGTAAAACATAACAAATACGAATTTGTTTAAAAAGATACAAAGGGCAATAACACTTACAATATTTAGGTTGGATATATATAACCGTCACAAAAAAATCACAATTTACAGTGAATAAGTTCATGAAGTTTGCACTTGGTACTTTCAATGATTTAAAACAATAATAAAACAATAAAAAACAGATGACCCATATTGGAACTTGACTTAAACATTATCAAAACAACGTTTCTGACAAATTTCCAGGATATTTGGACTGAAAATGTTACCTCTAGAGTGTTAACAAGGTTTTTCTATACTTGGGCTGTGTGGCCTAGGTTTTGATCCCAGATGACTCATATTCAAACTTGTGCTTGAAATCAATGGAAAAAACATTTGTGACAAATTTCCAGGATATTTGGGCTGAAAATGTTACCTCTAGAGTGTTAACAAGGTTTTTCCATATTTTGGCTCTGTAAGCTTATTTTTGACCCTAGATGACCCATACTCGGACTTGAGCTTGAAATCATCGAAACAACCTTTATGACAAATTTCCAGGATACTGATGCCTTGTTTAATATTTGTAAAGGGTCATGTAATGAAGCTACCTGTAAAGTTTCATTGAATTTAGGCCGGTAGTTTTAGAGATTTTTTTAAAGCAAAACAGTACGTCGGCCATTTTGTTGTTGTTGTAGTTCAATCTCAATACCTTGTTGAATTTTTCTAGAGGGTCATGCAATGAAGCCTCCTGTAAAGTATCAGTGAATTTTGCCTGGTAGTTTCAGAGGAGATGTTTTTTTAAAGCAAAACAGGAAGTTGGCCATTTTTGTTGTTGTTGTTGTTGTTGTTGATCAATGGCGACCCCTTGTTGTATTTTCGTAGAGGGTCACCCAAGAAAGCTTCCTGTAAAGTTTCATTTAATTTGGACTGGTATTTTAGAGGAGATATTTTTTTAAAGCAAAACAGGAAGTTAGCCATTTTGTAGTTGTTGTTGTTGATCAATCGTGACCCCTTGTTGTATTTTTGTAGAGGGTCACCCAAGGAAGCTTCCTGTAAAGTTCATTGAATTTGGAGTGGTAGTTTCAGAGGAGGTGTATTTTAAAGCAAAACAGGAAGTCAGTCATTTTGTTGTTGTTGGTGCTGTTGTTGTTCAATGGTGACCCCTTGTTGTATTTTTGTAGAGGGTCACCCAAGAAAGCTTCCTGTAAAGTTTTATTTAATTTGGAATGGTAGTTTCAGAGGAAATGTTTTTAAAGCAAAACAGGAAGTCTGCCATTTTGTTGTTGTTGTTGTTGTTTTAAACAATCGTGACCCCTTGTTGTCTTTCTGTAGAGGGTCACCCAAGGAAGCTTCCTGTATAGTAGCATTGAATTTGGACTGGTAGTTTCAGAGATGATTTTTGAAAGCAAAACAGGAAGTCGGCCATTTTGTTGTTGTTGCTGTTGTTGTTGTTGTTAATCAATTGTAACCCCTAGTTGTATTTTTGTAGAGGGTCACCCAAGGAAGCTTCCTGTAAAGTAACATTGAATTTGGACTGGTAGTTTCAGAGATGATTTTTTTAAAGCAAAACAGGAAGTCTGCCATTTTGTTGCTGTTGCTGTTGTTAATGTTGTGAATCAATTGTAACCCCTTGTTGTTTTTCGTAGAGGGTCACCCAAGGAAGCTTCCTTTATAGTTACATTGAATTTGGACTGTTAGTTTCAGAGGATATATTCTTTAAAGCAAAACAGGAAGACGGCAATTTTGTTGTTGTTGCTGCTGTTGTTGTTGTTGTTGTTGTTGTTGTTGTTGATCAATCATGATCTGCTAAGTTTCATTGAATATGGATTGGTAGTTTCAGGGGAGATGGGTTTTTGGGTCACCCAAGGAAGCTTCCTGTAAAGTAACATTGAATTTGGACTGGTAGTTTCAGAGATGATTTTTTTAAAGCAAAACAGGAAGTCAGCCATTTTGTTGTTGTTATTGTTGTTGATCAATCGTGACCCCTTGTTTTATTTTTGTTGATGGTCATCCAAGAAAGGATCCTGTAAAGTTTCATTGAATTTGGACTGGTAGTTTCAGAGGAGATGTTTTTTAAAGCAAAACAGGAAGTCGGCCATTTTGTTGTTATTGTTGGTGACCCCTTGTTGTATTTTTGTAGAGGGTCACCCAAGGAAGCTTCCTGCGGAGTTTCATTGAATTTGGCCTTGTATTTTTAGAGGAGATGTTTTTTAAGATATTGTTGACGGACGGGCGGACTGACGAACGGACGGATTGACGGACAAACGACGGACTAAGACCGATCACAATAGCTCACCTTGAGCACTTCGTGCTCTGGTGAGCTAAAAATGTGACCACTAGAGTGTTAACAAACTAAATGTAGACGGACGACAGACGACATACGACGGATGACGGACGAAGGACATTCATCGATCTTAATAGCTCATCTCAACCTACGGCTAAGGTGAGCTAAAATTCCGACAAGCTAAATATTACAAATGTCAAAAATACTAAAATATCCCCCACTCTCCCCCTACCCTTCCAAATGTGTCACTCAAAAACCTGTTTGATATTTTGAAATCGAACAAAAATTGAAGAAGCTATGTCCAATTCTCAAAATCCATTAAATTAATTTCATGTTTTTACCCCCAAAAAACATGTGAGATTCAACATCTTTAGGGTACAATGTAAAGAAGGGCATTAGATGAGAAAGGTCATCAAGTTTCAAAGTGATAGTTTTGATAGTTTTCATGTACACCTAAACGCAAAACTTAACCAATGCCTCCGACGACGGCAATCAAGTGACGACAATAGCTCGTCATTTGTTTTCAAAATCAAACGAGCTAAAAAAAAAGTAAAAAAGTAAAAACTTTCAATCTGTGGAAGGGCCCCTTTAATGGGGGCAAAACCCTACTAGTTATTAGACAATTTATCACATGAACAAACTAAACCGGGACATTATGCCCTCAAACACCTTCACAAAGTGTTATCATGAATAGGGAAAAATACTTAAGCGTCTGTACAAGACATAAACCTTCTTTTCTAACGTACATGGGACATAACTATGAAGAAACTGATGTGATTTACCAAACGATCGAACTTGACCGAGACATACGCCAACACACATTGTCACTTAGTTTCATTATGATTCGGTACTTTACTGTTTGCACAAGACATATTTTATGACATTAAAAGGGCAAAACCTTAGAGTTACTGATGCGTTTGCATTAGTAATTCAACGTATTGCCTGAACAAGGTTTTCCTGTACCGACGATGGAGCCACCGACGCATATATCGCAACAAAAGCGAGGTCGCATAAGAGACCAGCGAATTGAGCTACTAAAAATGGTATGTCGCAGATCGCCATTTTAACACAACTTAATCAACTTTTAAATGAATTTTAAATGTCGTATTAAAACACTGATAGAAAAGCTTGTCGCTCAGAAATAAAAAAAAAACACATTTAATTTTCAACAAAAAGGTTTATGCTATTGAGCGACAGGCCGATACGGTGAGATGAAATAACAAATATACAACAACAATAAGTATTGATACTCACCTGGGGCATTTCAGAAGAATCGACTTTCTCCCGCAGTTTTAGGTGAAGATACCGAGCCATAACTTCATTATACATGTGTTGTTTATTTGAATGATGACATTCGTCGAACACAATCAGAGAAAATTCTCTGACGCTTTCAATTTTCTTTGCTTTTAAAGCATTCACAAGAATCTGTGCTGTTACAACAAAGATGTCTCTTCTGCAATCAATTAAACAAAACAGTTAAAAACCAAGTCAGTCTTGAAAAAGTTTCAATAATGAGGACTTAATGCACAAAAATGTATGATTTTATGTTTTCAATTCTCTTTTTTCATACATTTGTCATGCATTTAGACTACGATTGGTGCATAAATTTAACTGTGAAATTTCTTGATGAAATATTACGACTCAATGTAATTAAGCCTAAATATTTTAATAGATTACATAAAGCATTTGACGAACATCATATGTGACAGGTTTCACAAACAGTTTATGACATTTTACCAATTTCATTGCGTCATGTTTTTAACAATTACGAACAGACTTGCTTTTCAAGGAAATCCCAGAGCATTTGCTTTTTCAGCCTGTGGACGTTTCCACTGAACACCTTTGTCCTGAAAGTTGGAAGTCGTTCTGCACATACTTCTCCTTGCTGGATGGCTAGCGCTTCGTTTTCGACAAGAAATAAAATACGAACCTTCTTCCTTTCTGCTATTTTCCGTCTTAGGTGAACCTAGAATTTTAATGTTGAGAGAAAATATCATGCATGACTTGTCATTATGAGTATACATTACGGATTTAACAACATCATAATGAAAATGAAATCAATCTACGAGGTAAGCGCTCATTCTTAAAAAAATATGTTTGAATCCTAACCGTTGCTTTCATAAAATAAAGCATGAAATAATATGCAATGGTAGGAAGTTTGGCATTTATAAAAGCATTTTCACACTCATTCATCAAAACTATTTGAAGAGTGATTTTTTAGAAGATTAATTACCTGCATAATTCTGCATGCCACCCTGGTCTTGCCCGAGTTTGTTGGAGCCATCACTATAACGTTTTCTCCATCACAACCCTCCTGTGCTAACTCTTCTTGGTAACCCCGTAGACTTATATCCACGTCATTAACATTCGTTCCAAGATCGTCTTGGTCTGGAAACAAACCGAACGATAAGCTTCAAACATATTTTCTTTAATTTGATGATTATTTCTTACATACTTCCAAAAAATCATCTTGACCAAACTCGCATCACAACTGACACAACCACCAACGTCATCTTCATCGTCCACACTTATATGTTCCTCCTCCGTTTCCTCCTTCTGCTTATCCTCATCATCACCATGATCATTTTCATTATTATCATTAATAAATGCATAAGCAATGCCACACGAATTTTCATTTAGAAAAGTAAACGTCCAATTTGCTTTTGCTGTTGACATTTTATCAATGTTGTACATATGCTTCTTTGAAGAAATATACATTCTAAATAAAATCCTTAGAAGCACAAAGTACATCCATAACAAGAGCTTCCGAGCAGAGCGCTCGACTATACGCCTCTTTCCCTTAAAATGAATAGAATAACTATGTAATATGTGTCTGTGAAAAGCATCACAAAGAGCCAAATTAAAAAGTAAACAAGAAACGCCGCAATGCGACGAAACAAGGTGTCCGATGATCGGCAGTAGAACTTTAGCCTTCGTTGTGAGATTCAGTTTCAGCTGGCATTTTTTTTCGATTTTAGTGACCTTACCTTTAGTGCTCTTAAACATTAACCTAAGTTCCTAAGTCAATCATCGGCGTACAATTGTATGAAGGATAATATGAGGTTCTGTAACCTCATTTTGGGATAGTCCTGAACAACTGTTTGCAGTATTTAGTAAATTTAGTGAATGGTATTGTAGTTATAAGTAAATATTTTAACATGCCCTTTAAATTTAACCGGACGTCAACGCTGGGGCCGAGTAGTATAGCCTCCATATTCTTCGAAAGGTCGAGATAATAATGAAAGCAGCACTTAAACTGCATATCCTATGCTTAAAAAAACTAAATCATATTAATTACCAGCGTTACCTGAAACGCACCTATTTTGTATTTGGCCTAATCATATTATTTAAAGATCACCAAGACCAGAATATCAAAACCTGCACTGTGCTAAACTCACCTGTCTCAATATTGATCTCAAATTCTTTCTCGCTAAAGACCCTTTCCGGTCCAATTATATTTAAATCGTTTCGTATCGTATTCTCATTGTTTCCTGCGTCCTGGACACCTAAAACATACAGTATAGTAATTGTGTACAGTCAAAATGAATACTTATATGTACTTTTCAACATACATCTGCGTGTTTGCTACAATGAAATGCATACCTTTAAAGTTTTCGGAAAACATAAACTTTAATAACGAATCCATAGTTTCTTCTTTAAATGGACACAAACGCACAACAATTAATTTAAACGCACAATAGTTAATATGTAGAAGAATATGTAATAAGAATTGATACTAAATAAACTTTTAAATAGAACACGATGTTACAGCATGTTTTGAACTGGAACGAAAAAATAACAGACTCAACTTTTTTTCTAATAAACAATTTCTCTGATATTTAAACCAAAACAGCCAATAAAGAATTGAAGACATAGATAATGACATACGTACTTAAAATACTGTCCAAAATGATTAATTATTAAAAAATATGATTAATACATAATTAATTTGTTTAAAGCAGTAGCACTCTTTTCATGCCAGTCAAGCACATGACTATCAAATTGATTAAAATTGACGTGATGATATGTATTGCAGATCCATTTATTGATGTGATGAAAGTGCAAAATGAAATAAGGATTTTGGTGGCAATGCAAAACAAAATGAAGAGTATGTATGATACAATGACGCGAAGATATAAGCGAATAAAGGAGAAAGACATCATTAACAAATCTAAATCTACTCAACATACCGATTCTAGTAGTCATACGTATGTCAATGTCCGGAATGTTTGCTATTTCGGGTGGACAAATCGAAGAAAGGGGCGATCCTTTACATGCCAATAAAAACTCTTTGTCATAAACTAATCGCTTTCCTGTTGATTATCAAAATATATAAGATATAAGGGTAGGTAAAATTGAATAGAGTTTAAAGATGCACTATTACTCAAACATAACATTGAACATATTTTAAACAATTGATTCAATATGGCAAATAGATAGGAGGATACCGAGTTTTATTTGAAAGAAATGTGCAGAAAACATAGCATGCTACCTTATGAGACCATAGTAGATCGCAGTTAATCTTAAAGCATTCACCAATCATTAAAATTGCGTTTTCAGCTATTCAATTCACGGTTATAATATTGTTAATACTAATTAATAGTTTCCATAAGTGCATTATCTAGTCAGTATATGAGGATGTATCACTCAAAATTTATTTTTGTTTTACATGTGTATGTATCAATTTTGAATAAGAGTGTCACTTTAACTATCTTAATATAATTATTGATGATTAACGTTTCTGAACTTAATTAAAAAAGACATTGTATTCCGTACACGTTTAATTGAGTGTGTTATGTCTAAGCCTTACCAGCTTCAGTTGTATACATCTGAGACCTTGCTTGTTTTACAGTCGTTTGTGTTCCCTCTTTTGGAAGTCGACAATATATTTCTGTCTCATGGCTATCAGTGTTATGCAGAAGTTCTTTGAAAGCCGATGTTACGTCAGGGACGTCTTCATTTCCGCAGCTTTTTGCTTCTCCCGATTCTACGAAATGATCGTTGTAAATATTGTTTGTGCCCGCAAAATTGGCATATGAATGGCAGAGCAAATAGTACAATATTTACACTATGTATATACATGTAAAAAGAATGGAATATTCATTCACCCTGATTTGACATGATTCACTGACCGTCTCTAGGCGGTAATCCCATCGTTTATTGGTAAGGCTATTAACGCGTATATGGCCTGTTTGTGGTGTTTTACGTTTGTGTCTCTAGTTCAATGTCGCTTGGGCCCTAATATTGTGCATCTAAAATGGGATCATATTTGATTGTTTTGACCACAAGGCTTGTCCTTCGTAAAAAAATGTAAAACAATAAAGTTTACAAATTAGCTAAGAGACCACACTAAATTAAGTATTTTTACCAAATGAAGATGCAATTTCTGTCTCGGTCACACAACTGTTTTGTTTATTGTACCTATGTTGCGCCATCAATTCTAAAACAGAGAATCAGTTATACAACGATGCTTACATGGTCGTTTGAGTGCTAATTTTTTGTCGAAGAAATTTTTAGGTTAATGCCTTTTCGTGAATATTTGTCTAGGTTTTGTACTTTCGAAAACAATTGATCTTTTTGTATTAATGTTATTTCATGGTTTCAAAAACTAAAAGCAAAACAAACATTAAAAATTGTTTTTCAAAATTAAGAATATTTAGATAAAAGAAATATAAACAACAAAGGAAATATCTCACTTTTGTAAATGTCAGGTTCCAACTTTTCAGCCAGTGCCAATAAATCGCATTCAATGAGAGCATTCATGAAATCCTTAAACCAAGTCTCTACTCTACAAGGGAGTTTGAACAGCAACACCCAAATAGCTCGATAATGCCCTTTATTGACATATTCTGCTCTTATTTCTTGTGCGTCAGCGTCATTTATAGCTTTGAATCTTTCAAGAATAGGAATCAGTGTTGTAGGATTAGGGATTTTTTCTAATAAATCGTCCACAAATAAATCCAGCAATCTTCTGTAATGCTCGTCACAAGCAACGAACTCCCCTTTCAATAACTGTGCAATTTTGGGATAGCCTAAAAGATACAAACATAATATTTTGAAAACACACAGCAATTCACCATATTCGTATGGAAGTTAGTCATAGAAATCTTATTTTTCGCTTTCATTTAAGCAACATTACGATACAGTATTCGCTAACAATTCAAATGCATAGTATATTAAATTAAATTCAACTGTTACGATACCATTTTCTCCAGCCATAAGCTCATAAAAAGCTACAAATCGTCCAGGGTCGTCAATTTCGTTCATGAAAATATCATAGCCAATTTTGACAGCCATGTTGTCTTCACAGTCTCTCAACATTTTGCGTTGCTCTGTTTCATGAAATAATCGGTATATAATACAGATAAAAGCTATAATTTCCTGAGTCTTCGCATTAATTGAAACCCGACAACATTCATGTAATGTAAACGTGCTTCAAGAAACTCATTCAAGGTGGTGTGTTTGGTAAATGTCACCACACTAAAGTTTTAATATTGTTTTGTTAAAGAAGAGTAGAAAATAAATACACTAATTCAGTTTGCACTCGGGCCGTTTTGCGAATATGGGACCTGTGGCCTGGCGCCCATAACATAATTATATAATTCAAAGATGTGTCATTTTGCAAAAATAATGTAAATGATGCCTTTCCGAGAGCCTTTAAACGTAGTGATAATAAGTCTTTGACAAGGTTTTATAACTTTAACTGGAAATGCAAACTCTTACCTTGATTAAAATATTGCAGTCTTAAAAAGTCGGTTGGCTCCAAACACAGACAGATATATCCAGAAAAAGATTTCAAGTTACCTTTAATAATTTCATCGTTGCTGAAATCTGAAAAAAATACAAAGAAATACAAGACAACAACAACAACAACAACGTGTATCTTGAATTAACATAAGAACAAGTCATCACAACTTCACTAAGTAACTGCTGTTAATTTTACCTACCAGACAGTGAAACGTGATTTTTGCTAGAATCGTCATGGATTTTTAACTGTGTTTGGTTTTCATGAGCCTCTTGTGGACTTAATCCGCTGGTAATATCGTCTCTTGCAATAACTTTAACAAGTGTTTCTTCTGTTTCCATATTCAAATGGGTCAGTACTTCGTGATCAGGGTATCGAGTAATGGATTCTTTTAATTGAAATTTATCAGTTTCGCTTTTATCCGCAGTTATCGCATCATCTGTCTGACTGTCACTTCTGAAGGTTCTTGCTTGTATGGCTTTTAAACTTGTAGTATCATCATTAACGCAGGGAGTCACAACTGCTTCTTTGTTTTGCGGCAGTAGCATGTCCACAATTTCCATGCCAAGTTTGTCCAACTCAATCTTTAAGGTATTCGATCCAAGTTCGTTAGGTTTGCAATGAGAGCTGGCAATTGGTTCTGAATTCAAATTTGTCATTTCCATATCCGTGTTTGTTTGTTTGTGCTCCCCACTGTCAATTTCACATTTTTCAGTCACAAAAGCATTTGGTTCCTCTGTTTCAGAACTCATAGAAACGTTGCTATCTCTTAAATTGTCACTCAACTGAGTGTCTTCGTTTTTCTGCACAACAATCTCTGCAATATGTATATATAATATGAGACGTAGAAACTTGTTACCACTACCTGTATGATAGGAATTTTTTAATTCATGGGTTTCACATGTTTACTGTTTAAGGCAATATTATAATTGGAAACTAGTTTACTGGCATGAATAAAATGATTCACGCTTTAAGAATAATCAAATCATTTATAGCGGACAATGTATTAAAAGCACTGCTTATTCAAAGCAATAACCACACTGTTACACCTTTTGCAGTTCATATTTTGTGTCCGTTAAGAAATAACATGGCTTATTATTACTGTTGAACATATCCGGCTCCAGTTTTTCCGCTACATCGTTATATCCATGGTCAATCAAAATGACCAAGAAATCTTTAAACCAGTTTTCCTTTCTGCTTTGTAATCTTAAAAGCATTTCCCATGCTGCAACGTCCCTGCCGTGGTTATGCGTTTCAGCTATAATCCTCTGAACATCTTCGTTCGTTATAAGTTCTCTTGTAAGCAAGGATGGTAAAATCTCCGTTGGATTCACTACTGGAACTATTTGATCAGCAAACAGTTCCAAAAGTTTCCTGAAGTGTTCATCTGAAGCAACAATTTCACCCTCGATATATCGGGCAATCTTTGGATATCCTGCAATAATAATACATGGCTTCATCATCATTTCACTCTTAAGTACCTGGCAGGCAAAGACTTTTACATTTCAATTATACTGAAAATGAGCGCTGATTCCCTTTCGATTTCATTGCAAGTAATATTTATAGCTTAAAGCCGATCATTTATTTATAAGGGCGTGTGTCTATAACTCAAGTTCACTATAGTTTGTATCCTTGTCTTGTGCCACTAAACAGGGTTTAGTTTTGAATTTTCGACTACTGGGCGTGTCCCTGTAGTTAACATAATAATACTATTATTTGTATTATGTATTTTTGTCTTGTGACGTTTTGTGTCCCTAGTGTAGTATATGTTTGGTCTCGACCAATCGGCCTCTAACAAGCATCTTGGTTACAGTTAAGGATCCTTTGCTCTTCACTGTAGGCTCCATTTTTCATTACATATAAGTGACTATCCCATGTTCACACCTAACTTTTGTCATTTATGATAAAGCATTTTATTCTCAATAAAACATCATACATTATTTGTATAAAGTATACCGTTTTCGCTGGCCATCAGCTCCCTGAACGCGGTAAAACGCCCGGAGTCCTCTATGTCATAGATAAGCATTCGCAAACCGAGCTCAACAGCTTTGTCAACGCTCTTTCGGGACAGTTCAAATATCTTCTTTCTTTGCTCTACACAGAAAAAGAAACGGGCGAAAAACATGTTGGTATCAATGGCAGCAGACCGAGCAACATAGAAGCATCCGATAGAAATTATGAAAACCGATTGTAAATTGAAACTGAGATACGTATGCAAATAGTAGGACATTGACGAATAATCTGGGGCCCACGGGCCGGATACGTTTTGGCTGGTACTTAGGTTCAATTATTGAATCACCCGGTACACGTCCAATACAACAATACAGCAATAAAATACACAATTATTTTTCTTAAATGTATTTAATGTATTCAAAATATTCAAAATTGTAAACATATTAATTATGAGCTCACATAAACAAAGAAGGCAAATCCATATATTTTTTGACAAATAACCAAAACGATTCCAAACTGTATAAGACATGTTGGGTTCACCGATTAGGTACAATAACTGTGATGTTTCTATAGTGAGTGTATTGAGCATGCAGGTCATTTACAGCAATAGTGAAAACCCTCCCCCACAGTGAGAATGCCAGTCCTGTACTACCTTTAAGTAATATTTCGTACTGAACCATTTGCCATTTTTCTGCCACTTGGTCGTTGGAGCTTAAGGGGAGATATAGCATGTATTAAAAGGTTGCGTCTTGATTTTAAAAATATAAAGAAAACTTGTGTCTCGCTATTTCTTTAAAATTTATTTTTTAATGTTCGTTCGTTTGATGATAACCCATCATCTCTGAAACTTTTGGCAGGATAAAAGAAAAGTTGCAGTAGCCTGTACTTTATAGGCCTTTAGTGTATGTAACAGTACGTTACCATTACATTTAAGGTTAGACTTTTGTTTTAAACGTTTGACTTTCATCATTATTATTACTTGAGTGTAGGATTATTTAAAGGTACTTGGGGTGTTAAACATTACTTTCAATATTCACAGTAATTGTATTCTTTTGTTTCAATGTTACAATATTTTAATGTTCATGGCCCCCATATTTCGTTATTATAACTTTTTGCGAATTGTAGATAGTTTGCACTTCATCAGCGAGTGATTGCGATGCTAATAGGATGTACTGTTCTTTTGTGTAAACGATAAGCCATTACAAATGCCAACATGTTAAACAGATATGTTTAATTGTATTTCAATATAAGGCAAAGACATGCATGTTTACAATGTAAATGATGATGTTTGCATGTATGTATGGGTCAAAGGCAACATACGTATAGTTCACTTGGAGCATTTTAGGTTTGGGTTAGCTGAAAACGTTGCACGTTCAACACGTGAGGACAGAAAACATAGTAAGGACAACGGGTGATAAAAATTACAATAATAAACTACTAGCTTTAAAAGTGGTCCCCCTTAGATTATAATTTGATAAATCATAAAGCACTCATACATAAGCGTATCTGGCTGGGGTTTTCGAAAAGTAACCGAGCTCTCATGGATATCGAGCTGCTGTATATGTTTGATAGAGATACAAGAGGGCCGTAATGGCCCTAAATCGCTCACCTGAGTAAAAGTTTTAATCCGTTGTTACCATAAGACAATGTTGCACACCAAATACCTTAGCTTTGTGCCTTTCGGTTTCAGACAAGAATATTCTAAGTTTATTTCTTTTATATTGCAACATCACACAGGTAAACTTCGAGGCATTTGAAATTAGGGGCATAAATTGAACAATCTTAGTTGCGGGCCATAAGACAATGCTGCCCATCAAATATCTAAGCATAATAATTGTTCGCAAAACTGAACACATGGTCCAACATAAGAAAGTACATCAAAAGGTATCCTGTCAATGTCAGTATTAAAATATGTTTACAAACTTTTAAAATGAAACTCTTATTCAAAATCAGTACATACACATGTATAACAAACATAAATTTTGAGTGATAAACCTTTAAAGCTGCGCTCTCACAGATTGAACGTTTTGACATTTTTTTTGTCTTGAAACGAGCCAATTTTTGCGAAAATCCATGAAAACCAGTTATATAAGACTGCTGACAAAAATAGATCGCGGAATTTTATATTTAAGTTCAAAAATTGATGTTTTATGCATTTTTCTTAAACCGTTAGTAACATTTTAAGCCATAACACATTAATTTTCGTACGGAAATATGAAAATCTACCATCTGATTTTTTGTCAGCAATCTTATATAACTGTTGTGCAGATATTTTCGCAAAAAGTTGCTCTTTCAAAGATAAAAAAGTGGTAAAAATTGTATATCAGTGAGAGTGCCGCTTTAACTAATTACTTAATAATGCATCTATGGAAAATATTAATAACTGATAACAAGATTGTAACCATTTTTTTCGACATTTATTCATTCTTTTTGGTAAATGAAAACTATTGTTTTATTTTGGAAAAATCTTTTTTGGGAGTAATAGTGCATCTTTAAACATAGTCCAAATTCCATTGCAGTAGCTTCAAAGATAAGAAAATATCTCAAAAGGTCACATTCAAAGTCATCCAAAACATTAATATTTGTCCGGCTTGGATAGGTTCGAACTGCTACCTTGAAACCCTCAAGAGATTTGTAGTCCTGTGCTTAACATCATAGGCGTAAGAATTAAAATTAAAGAATTAAAAACATGTATTTAATTGCTGTATAATGATAACATATTAACTCTTGTAAAAAAGTAAGTTACTTTCATCAAATAGAAAAGTAAAGGGAATAAATGCTTCTGGATGGAATCGGACCGCTACCTTTAAACTCTCAAAAGCTTTTTAATCCTGTGCTTAACTACATAGGTTTTACCATCATAAAATTGAAGAGTTTCGAGTTGGGGTTTCATTAGGGGTGAGCTACCTTAATACACATGAGAAGAGTATGGTGCTTCTGTACTGCTCTTCCTCTCATTGATATCTATCTATATACTAAGTTTTATTTCAATCCCATCAGTAGGACAAGCACCAATTATTAAAATGGTTAAGGGGAGATACCTTAATGAGTATGCATGATAGGATTATGGTTCTTGTGCACTGCACCTCCTCTCATTGGCATCTATCTATCAGTTTTATTTCAATCCCATCTGTAGTGTTGAAATTATTTTCCGAACAAATATTGAAAGAAGTAGTTGTAGTAGACTTTGACAGATTTCCGTATATAAATCACCAGGGAAATTGTGTAGACCGGAGTGGCGCCAGCTTTGACCCAATGGGCATAAATTTAACTAACTTGGTACAATACCACTATATGATGCTGCATACAAAAATCATGGGTATGGGCCCTGACGACTTTATCACGTTCACAAGCAATTGTGTACAGACGGACGCACGAACCACGTACACTTGCCCTTGGCCAGTAGAGCTGAAAATCAACTAACCCTCTTTAACAAAGGGAAGGACGACCAACTACACTCTCTGAGTACATTATGTGTTTCTTTAACTATACTTTTAACACTGTTAACAAAGGCAAGGGAAAGTTACACAGAAATTAACTGCACACTCTAAAAAACAGGTTGTCTCTTTTAGAATGTAATTTTTGACTTGGCTTCAATAACTATTTTAATAACTTCAAGAGCCATAATCTAGTCATGTATTGGCGGATCTGTATGGTTTAAAAAGGGAACCTATCTCTAATAGATATCTAACTACGGTGTAAATTTGAATGAGAAAAAATTGAAGACTTTATCGCGTTCACAAGCAATTGCATACAGACAGACGCATGGATGCACGGATGCACACACTGACAGGGCATAAGCTCTTATGACTTGTACACTTTAAAGAAAATCCGGAATACATTAAGGCAATATTTCTTCAATTAAGAGCAACATTGTTTTACGTTTTTTATTCAATTCGAAACGAAAAATATTTAACTTGCATTCCTTTATCATATGGATTAGTACTTAAGACATTATAAAGGAAAGAATGTAGCCTGTTTTTTAAATTATGTAATATTATTTAAATTCTTGATTAGAAACTAAGCTTTTCTATCGTGTTAAACAATGTGTAATTGTAACATTTTTCACATACTTATGATTTAAATAATAGGATTTGATTTTCTTTATAATGTGTGGAAGCAATGTAACATCTGAAAATTGTTAATGTTTAGATAAATGATCCGATAGTGAGATGCTATTTCAAGGTATAGTTTACTTTACCCAAAACAACTTAAGCTGTCACTGGATGCGATGAATACCCCCACTTCACCACCTTATTGTAATAAGAAGTATCACTGGAATGATGTATATTCATTGGATGCCTTATGTCTGTGAGAAGGCATCACTTAAGTTAATTGTCCTATTATATAGAAATAACGAGATTAACATCAGGGAAATGTCATTCTTTTGTTTAAAGTATAGCATAGTTTTTAATTGAGTTGACTTGTACAGTTGAAGTCAATAGCTTAACAACATATAAAGTTCTGAAGCGAAGTAATATCTCCCGCCTAATTAAGAACAATATCATCTACGCCTTTAGACTAAGGAATATGAAACAATTGACAACAACTAAACAAAATCCCCCGAATTTATGTCTACGTGCACTCCATTTCTTCAAAATGAGATATATTTGTTTATTTAGTTTGAAGACAATACCTCAAACACTTTTCAAGTTATGCTCCAGACAAAAGAATAAGTATGAAAATTAACAAAGGGCCAATAACTGAAAAGAAACTGCACCTAGGGTCATGGTTCTTGTTCACTGCACTTCACTTCAACGAGATATAACTGTATATTATGCTTGTAGTCAATATCTCAAAGCCTTTAAGTTTTGCTCTAAACAAAAATAAGTATAAAGATTGCTCCTCAACTGCTTAGCAAAGCAGATTGTGAACAAATTAAAGCCCATCCAATGCCTATTATATATTGTAGATCAGAGGTCATGGTCATCACTAGCAGATTAAGGGTGGGGGCGCACCCGCCCCCCCCCCCAATCAATCGTGCAAGTTCCAAGTTTACTTTTTATTTCAATGTTAGAGAAGAAAAGTAATAAAAAAACGCCCTAAATGCACCATTTCGGGATATAAATTGTTAAAATGTTCTTGGGGGAAGGAACCCCAAACACCCTATGAGGGAGGGGAGCAAGTAAAACGTGTATGCCCCTAAGTTACGCCCCCTCTAACGTCGAATCCCGGACCCGCCACTGGACACATAGGTTGGACACTAAAATATGGCCATTCAGTCCTCTGATATTGTTTAAAAAGTACTAATATGACATTTCAATAAAATTTTAAGAGTTAAACTTGAAACAGTATAATTATATATGCAAAATAAAATTACTTCATTCGTACCAACAACACTAAGCCCTTGCAGTTTAACCCTAATTCAAGTTGAGCCTTACAAATTCATTTGTAACCAATACCAACACACCCTAAATTATTCATTCCAGCCACCCCAGAGTCAAGTCAGTCACAAATAGAATGCTTATAACAATGTCATATAATAACTGTTTAGAATTGATTTATATTTTAAAAGAATATCAAAAAGAAGCTTGTATGAAATTTTAAATTTTGATCCTTTAAAAAGAATTATAAAATAAATTAAATAACCTTTTCAAAAGGTAAAAGAAATGAATACATACATTTTGGAGTCAATGTATTACTTTAACATAACATAATAGGCAGTGAGCATATTGGAATTCAATCTTAACCTATAGGTAGTATTAATAATATTTACATTGAGATCCTTATATAAAATATACATTACATGCTTATGAACAGATTACAGAAAACCATGGGCTACATTCAAAATAAAACACATTTCTAAATAGCATACATGATGAAATGGATATGACATGCTTTGTTTTGCTTCAGACTTATAAATATTTTCAGTAGGGGCACAATATAGTATATAATTGCACAAAAACATGCTAAGAACTTTTTTCAGCAATAAGCAGATTTGATTAAAAAACACACAACATTTTCAGGTAACGTTTACATTTATTTAATAGTGGGTAATGAGGTTTTAAGATATAAATTACACACTAACAACTAAAATTAGGCTAATTTAAATAGAATTACACATTTAAAGGTCAGGGGCCATGATTACTAATTGTCTCAAGTCTGAGTTGAGACTCAAGTGGCAAAATTGCAAATCTTTATTATATTGAAACTTCCTTCTACATGTAGTTAAGTATCAGAGATGAAATTAGCTGAATTTTATGACTATTTGAAGCTGACATAGCTTTTATTTGGACAAAAAATGGGAATAAGATGATTCTTTGTAATTTAATAAAGGTTCTTTTCTGAGTCTGAGTCTAGACTCAGGCTTGAGACTGTTCGTTGTCATTGGCCCAGATAACGGATATGTATTGAAATGGGGGGGGGGGGCATTGGTGGTACACAGGCTATACCAAGTCAGCTAACCTTCATTTAAACTATTTATGGCTTAAAGGGGCAACAGGACTATATAAACCTCCAGGTGGCGCTGGGGCAAGCTTTTGTATAATTTTATGCATGTTTCACATCAGGGACACTTTTTCCAAATTTATGCAATGCTTACAAAAAGTTGAGACATGAAACTTTGCAGGCATGTAGAATGAAGGTTAAACAAATAAAAAAATCCTTAAGTTTGTTTTTGAAACATTACTAGAAACATGACTTTGAGAAAAAAATCCAACTGTCAGATTGAAAATTTGAATTTGCCGGGGGAGTGGCTAATTGGTGTTCTGGGGGTTATGAACTCTCTGTTGTAAACATTACCACGTGCTGGTGTTTACATCCCTAGCAGCTTGCTTGTAGCAGACGACATGCCTCACTATCAAATACTGTGGTAACAAAAGTGAACAAACCTTGATATTAAAGTTTTTATTCCACCTGCATATCCCAAAATTGTTAATAGATATCATCAGCTTCATATGCTACATTTTAATCTAATTGTTTTCTATGATATTAACACTTTTTAATTTTGAAGCATCACGTAATTAATAAGTCGGGTGAATCATTTCCAGGTTTAAATATGTAACGTATTTAGAAAAATATGAACCTCATTGCTTAAATGTTAGTTGCTCCTTCGCTTCTCTTTCAAAAGCTTTGTCACCATTACAAATGTTTATATCCTGAGCCAGGTAAAGTGAATATCTCCTATTGTTTTTCAGTCATGTAAACTTTATATATATATATCTTTGTCCTGATTATTTTGTTCCATATTATCAGTTCCCTCCTTTTTGACTCAAAATGTGCATTTGATTTCCAGTTATCAATACACAAACCAGATTCCAGCCAGTGACATTTAATTACCAATTAAGGGTGTCAACACTATCTGAATTGTTCCCTTGCTGAACTCGTTTACAATAAGGTTAATTTGTACTAGGGATGTGGATGCATTCAATAAAGCATTATTATTGTATGTTGACAAAATAATTAGTTTTGGATTCCAGACTGAGAATAAACCTTGCTATTTAGGACTGGAATGAGAATGTTGATTCTAAACATTTGAGAGTGATGTCCGATACAGAAAATAAGATTTAGTCGAAATAACAAAATGCCAGTCAGGAACAAGAAAACGATCATTTCAAAGAAAACATCTGTTAAAGATGGCTTGGTACGTCATCTTTATTTCATATGGCTCAAGACCACAGTTATCTGCCCCCCGTTGACCAAAGATCCGGATGTGAATACAGAAAAAAAAGAGTGCTTGTGTTCAAGTATCAATATTTTATTAAAATTGAATGAAAAAGAAGCAAAAAATGTTCTTTTTGCAGAGAACTTGACTGAATTTGACACTCTATTGCAGAAATTGATAGTTTTCAATGTAAATATTGGAAAAATCATAGCTTGTGGAAGTCTGAAAATTAGTTGTTTGTAGCCGATTGACTCCCTGGCGGAAGGGTTATGTATTTGAACTCAATTCTGACAGTCGGGTCAATGGTCAACATGGTGTTTTCTTGTGATTATATTTTGTGTCTTGAATTGTTCAAGAGATGCCATGTCCTTGTTTTTCAATTGGGGTGTGTATCAAGTCAAAAGCCAGGTTAGTGTCTATATGAAACATATAGTAAAAATAACTGTGGTCTCACGCCTGATATAGAGGAAGCTTTTGGAGGGGTGGCCTATTTTAAATTGTTATAAATTCTTAATTTATACAGCTATCTGGTTAAAATTTGGCCAGTTGACAGTGCTTAGCCATAGAATATTGGTGTTTGAGTATGAAATGTGAAAATCTTATATAACATAATATAAATTAATAATATATTATTTTCTTATATATTTTTGACATTTAAAAAAAAAACTACTTTCACTTTCAATTTAATGTTTGGAAATAGTTCCAAATGATGGTAACTAATGAATGAAAGCCTCACTTTCAATTCCAAAGTATAAATGGAGGGATTTTTAAACATAGGAAGCAGAACCAGGAGGAACTGTCTGTTGAAGAACCAGCCAGACAGCCCCCCCCCCCCCACCAAGCTGCCCACCAGAGGCCAAGCTGTACTTGGTGTTTGCCAACATGCTGTAATTTGTAAGTACTTCAAGATAATATATTAGAAAATTGTATCCAAACTAAAGTACAAAGTGAGACAGTTTGGTCATAAAAGCCCATTGAGACTGTTTGTTCCATTCCTAAATGAATTTCTTTCATGTTGTCAATCATTTCTGATGTGGCTTTGATAATAATATTATTTTCTAATGAAACTGCTGACTTGTATCAGTCTTTGGTCTGTATTGTGCATCTATTCACACATTTTGTTTGCTCTTTTAAGCAAACATTACATTAATTGCAAATTCTATAAGCAATTAAACAAAACTTACTGCACATAGGATGCAGAATGATGTTTTATTTAGTGTGCATATGATTTTCAGCTTATGGACAAGAAAACATATACTTTAACAATCACAGCAACACAATGAGATCCCAATTTTAAAGAAATAATGCCACCTTTCATTAATTCATTAATTCATTCTATCAATCATTCATATATATTCATTAATTCATTCATTTATTCAGTTTACTTATTGAAAAACTTAACATTTCTCAAGGCAAAATAAATAAAAAGTGAGCAGCTTTCATAAAGAATAGAGCCTTTTCCCTTAATGCATTAAAAAACACAACCTTAATACATTATAAATGTTTTAAAACCTTAATTTATTGCTTATTTTAATAGCCAGCCTGGTTGCTGTAGCCACAGAGGAATTTTCAAGGACAAGAACCAGTGCTGGTAAAACTGTGGTCTCGTGTGGTTTTCCATACCGGCTCTCGGCAAGGATTTTCAAGAAAGGAATACCATCTCCAAGTAAGAAGAAATTCTAAGCATGTCTGGTTTGAATGCTTGCAAAATGCATCTGGGTACTCAATAAGATGAGATTTACCTTTGAGTTGTTAAAAACTGATTGCAAAATGTACAAAAGACTATATATTCTATTAAATTTGTCCTGAAAATCTTTGAATTCATGAACTTTTCTGCACATTTATCACATTTATGACTATATTAAAGGTTGTGTATGCCTCAAATGAGTGTTTACAGACCCTTTTCAAACTTTAACAGTAGTGGCAGATAGTTTTATTTGTGTAAAACATTGCTTTTGTGTCTTGCTTGCAGATCATGATGTGCCAATAAGCTCCAGTTAGCTGCGGCCTTTTCCCCAGGCGGTAGTCCTGCAATCTGAATCCAGGAGATGCAGCTCTGAATCCAATATTTCAGAAGAATGAAGATGTTAGTCAACTCTGTAGTACTTGTTTGTGTGTAAATGATTCCAATGAGTGAGATTTATAGCAAATCAGGTGTAAATAAGCATCTTATAGACAATGGTGAAGTGCTGTACTCTGAATTTAATGCCAAAACTAGCCTTCAAAACAGATTCTTAAAGTATTTTTTTTTTAAAAATGGGCATAATAATGCTGTCTCTGCATTTTCTACATCATGTAGCCACCTCATACATGAAAACACTAGCAGTTGTCATGAATCTTTAAGTTTTGGTGTGTTTTTTGCCATTTCCTTTGTTGCGCCATTTGTCCCGGAAGCCAACAATTTGGCATATAGTGTTGTTTAGACTGTCTATTAACACATGATCACTAAATTTCTTGTGTTAAATTGAACAGTTCTGTTACCTTTGTATATAAGTGGACCAGAAAAGCAAAATTTTGACAAGTTGAGGCATTTCAGTTTGGCTCTATGTCATTTTTATATCAAACACTAAGCCGATGAAATGGAAAAACCTTATTTTGCTTAGAAAAAAATCTTAAAAGAGTAGGCAGGCCATTTTTGTGGTGCTGTTCTATAGACACCATTAAAAGCTACAAGGAAAACTTTACTTGGTCAAATTATTCCAATGCATAAGGAAATAATGGCTCTTCAAAGGTTTGCGGCTTAACATTTGAGGGAAATGGCTGTTTCTGCTTTTTATGAAAATACCACAGGTGCTAATACTTGTCTCATTCATTTAGTGTTCGATATATCATTGCCAAACTTTCAGTATGTGTTGCATATAGCCTGAAGCTGAACTATAGGAGTTTTGAAGTCTGTTTCTGAAAAAATGTTGCTTAAATAGGCTCAAGACCACAGTTATCTGCCCCCCGTTGAAAGATCCGGATGTGAATACAGAAAAAAAGAGTGCTTGTGTTCAAGTATCAATATTTTATTAAAATTGAATGAAAAAGAAGCAAAAAATGTTCTTTTTGCAGAGAACTTGACTGAATTTGACACTCTATTGCAGAAATTGATAGTTTTCAATGTAAATATTGGAAAAATCATAGCTTGTGGAAGTCTGAAAATTAGTTGTTTGTAGCCGATTGACTCCCTGGCGGAAGGGTTATGTATTTGAACTCAATTTTGACAGTCGGGTCAATGGTCAACATGGTGTTTTCTTGTGATTATATTTTGTGTCTTGAATTGTTCTAGAGATGCCATGTCCTTGTTTTTCAATTGGGGTGTGTATCAAGTCAAAAGCCAGGTTAGTGTCTATATGAAACATATAGTAAAAATAACTGTGGTCTCACGCCATATAGAAGATTGTAGTGTGGGGAAATACATCGTCTTCTCTGATCAGCCCTGTTTGTTTACATTTCTCTTGTGTGTGCTAAAGATAGAACACTGAGTTTAACATACAGGTAAATAGCTGAGGGAATTTACAATAAGCCACTCCCCATTTACTCGCTGCCGAGGCAGCGAATTAGCTTTAACTTCAAATTATCAAGTTATTTTGACGTACCTTTGCTATAACATTCCAATCTGAGAAGATCTGTCGATTGAATGAAGGTGCGAATATGGGGAAGATATGCCAGAATATTCGCTTTGATAATGTCATCTCTGGGCAAATCATCAATACTAGACCCTTCAAGTTCTGCCATTTCTGAAGACAGATACACCATCTACTAGTATATATACATATAACAATTAACAAAATCAAGTGATTTTAAATTCATAAATAGGGTTTAAAGGCAGCCGATACATAGCAGCATGTATGAACGTAATTGTTCATTTAAATTTTAATTGTTAAACAGTGAGTTAACGTTACACAAATCCCACATTAAAGTTAGTGTGTGCGATTTCCAGGCGTGACTTTAGTTCTACCACTGTCAGAAAATGCTCTTTATGTCAAAAATACATCAGCCTCTCTAAAGTTTTCTACACTTGTCGTTATTTTGTATTTTAACATTAAAATAAGATCTACCAACGCAAATGTTTTAGTAATCTGTGGAATATATATATATATATAAAAGCATTGAAAATTGAATCCATCATAAATTATAAATACACATTTATCATAAACAAAACTGAAATACAAAAAAACCTACATGAATGGCACAGAACGAGCCCAGCAGGCAACAATTTCAGTATAAATATCCTGGCTATGGCCGCTTTATTAGGAATAAAGAAAATAAACCTAACACAAATCAACAAACACAAAATTATTTTTTCGTCTGTCAAAACATAATCTTAGCTAATCAGTCCAGTTCACTACTTTGGAAATCCCCAAGATTTAAATAGATTGTTTTATTCCGTGAGAGCGGTGGTAGTATAATGCAAGGCCGGGTTAAAGTATGGTAAGTGTTTGAGATGACGTGTCAAAGAGATAAATTTAGATTTTTAGAAATAAAATGTACTTTCACTTTCGTTTTAAACATGCCTGGCAAACGCACACACCAATGTTTTGTTTTTTATGTGAATTGAACTCGAGTTCAATATAAAATTATTTTTGTTGGTTCAACGAAAATTAAACTTATAAATTATACAGTAGACACTGGGTGACACAACATCCGATTCGGTAAAAAATACCCAATCCTAGATACATGTAAGTCTTATTTAATTCTACTTCGGACTTGGAATGCTTCAGGATATTTATTCAGTATTTAGTTGTTTTTTATAGCAGAATAATCATTTCCAAAATGCCAAAACACAAATTTGACTGATGCATAGTATTTCCAGCACAAATAGTAACCAGCGTGCGCTATGTGGTGTGGACCGTCAACCTATAACTTAAATATAATATATAGCTATATAGTACACAACGTGCGATAAATTCCTTACTGGAGACGGGCACTACTCACGACGCAAACAGAGGGCGTAGCACAACGTACGTGAGTGTGAGTGTGTGTGTGTGTGAGCGTGTGTGTGTGTGTGAGTAGAACGATACTTGACACGTCCGTGGAATTATACACAGAAAGATACTGGACACGTCCGAGGAACTATTCACAGACAGATACTAGCCATATACACAGTATGTTCATATCTGAATGAATGTAAGTTAAACTTGTGCCAGATAAATGTAATTACCTTTGGAAAATAAAACTATACCTTTAACTTTTTCCTTTAGCCCTTTATGTATGATGATTTGTGGAACAATTTGAAAGTCAACAGAAGTGTTAGACTAATGCAATATAAGTTATCTTGAGCTCGTCATCAACAAGGCATATTTACATACAACATAAACAACACTTTGTTTAACGGTAAGCTTTACTACATCCATAACGTTTATTCATATAAATACATTTAACTAAAGTATTGACATAAAAAGAAAAAGCCATCACAGACAATATATGAATGTTCTTAATAGAGAAATAAATACTGATAACATTGCAATGTATAAATACTTTCATAGACAAATAAGGATAATGTAAAACAATGAATTATAAATGAACCAAAACAATCATGAACTATCTGTTAAAACTACGACATAACATTAAACAATTAAATTGGCTTAGCAAGCATTCATCAATCGTCTATTGGCGGTTTTCGAGTCTCTGGGCAATGCATTTCGCTTATTGGAAAATATCAATCAACAACATATTACAAAATTACAGATTTGCCTTTTAAATACATCAAATGTTTTCAAACAACATGTTGAAATAAAACGTCCGTTATAACGAGCTCGACAAACATACTTTTATTCCGACAAAAAACGTGACTTCATCAATAATACAATAAAACTACAGAAACAAGCACTGCAGTCAAAAATCATTAACGCAAAAGACTCCCTGATACACAATGCATAAATTGTGTATACTAAACAGGAAATACAAAGTTTTGCACAATACATTATTGCTCGCCGAAATGGGACCAATCAATTGACCCAAACACATTTCCAGAAGCAGGACATAAAGCCCGCACGTATTAGCTTTAATGCTCTGTTTTTCGTCATGGTTATTTTAACTTATATCACTTGTCTACATTTTATATGTATCATTGCATCAGTTAATCGTTGTGTCTTAACTTTGTACACCTGGAAATCAAAACCTTTATATTAAAATTAATATTGCTTAAACCAACACAATAACAGACGTGTGTTGCAACGACGATTAATTGAATACTAAATAATACAATAATGTTATTTTCACATGCCACAATTTTACCTCAGCTAGTTTACTAATATTTAGGGAATATTTAGGTATCTGATGTACAATGCTGTGATTTTTGGATGCCTAACGACCCCATATAAAGTTGTATCGTTGCAAAAAGTTTGATGTGTAAAGAACAAATATGCAAATAAATATACTGAACAAAATTACAAATACACATATTTGGCCTAGAATGATTGTAGAACAACATTTAGACACGAAAATTAAATGTGTCAACAGGCATCAACATTTGACATTATTGTCATGACAAGCGTATTTGTATAACGGACATCTTAAGCACTATCACTAGCTACTAGACATGGACAGTATGCTGTACCCCGTATCTATATGCATTACATAGATGGGGGAATCCCTTCATACTAGACATGGACGGTATGCTGTACCCCGTATCTATATGCATTACATAGATGGGGGAATCCCGTCATACTAGACATTAACTGTTTGCTGTATCCCGTATGTATATGCATTACATAGATGGGGAATCACTTTATACTAGACATTAACGGTTTGCTGTACCTTTTATCTATATGCATTACATAGATGGGGGAATCACTTCATACTAGACATAAACGGTATGCTTGTACCCCGGGCCCGTATCTATATGCATTACATAGATGGGGAAATCACTTCATACTAGACATTAACGGTTTGCTGTACCTTTTATCTATATGCATGACATACACGGAGGAAGCTAGTATAGGTTACAAACTCTTCTTGACAAAATAAAGAGAAATGTTCGTGGTATAAATGCTTTGAAGTACCTAGATAATTAAACATGTAGATTGAGAAGGTTTGGTACATTCAGGCATTCGCCCCACGAATTGTTTTGGCTCGGGCTTAGAAAAAGGCAGTCAAATAAATATTTAAATAAGAACAAAAAGACGCGCATAATGCTTGACTCTTTTTTGGAAAAGAAAACACCAGTACCATTAAACATTATTGGTTAAGTGAATACGGGTTGTTGTTTTTCTATAATTTGACGTAATACAATGAAAACTGAAGGACCATGCCCAGTAGTACAACCATAATGTATAAATCCTGTTTACAGGCATAGAGTTAGGGCCAAACGACAATAAACGAGAGACGAAAATGTACAGACACCACAAACATACATTACAATCGCTTAATCAATGAATGATTGGATTACCGCCTTAGATCACAGAAGCACGAGTTCACTGGGTCATGAGTTAAACGGGGGTTTAAACAAGTGTATATGCGCATAACCTCACACTTTCGCAACATTTACAATGGTTAAAATATAAACCTCATGTCATACTGTTACCACTGCGTTTACACTTTGACAATCACACTATCACTATATAAAGGCAGTATCGCTATATTATACAATGTATCAAAATGCATGCCATAAATATGTAAAGCTATCATAAGTACCAACATCTTCATTTTACAGAAAGTAATTTAACACAACAAAAATGATCGAATTGAAAACATACTGCTTTAACAAATGTCAGCGACATCAGTGTTTCAGATAAAGATATGTACATTTATAAACGAAAATACCATTGGATTAGAATCAATAACATTGTACGTCTATTTTTACCATGTGCAATGATCCAAAGCCACAGAAATCAATTTCGGTTTCAATACGATTACAATACAAATACCTTTGCCATCTATTGATACTTTGTCCTCGAGGAGAAATTCGGCCGACGCCATGTTCGTTTACTTTTTTTGACAGCGCGTATAAATATATATATTGTCTGTGATGCAGTTACCCAATTTGTATAACACTAGTTGTATATGAAAAATATTGCATGGAGTTACTACTTCATGGATCACTACTGCGCCGTAAGTTATGTTATAAAATCAATTAAATGATAAATGAATAAATAAATCACAAAATACCATTTCAAATTATGACAAAAAAATAAGTTTAAGCAAACATTCAACTTTTGGCTGTCGCTGTGTTCTTCTGCATGAAATCTTACAACATATTATGGCATTACAAAGCAAAGTGTACAAAGCAATTCCATCAGTCGAACAAGAATACATGATATGTGCAGCCATATCACCAAAACAAATCACAAAGCTAATTCAGATAAGCATTGCAAAAACATCACTTATATAATACACATGCAGTACAGAGAATAAATAAATTCGCACCAGACGACTAACTGACGTGGTAACATTTGAATAATATATGTTTTGGACAATGCAGTACCACGAAAGGGAAACTCGCTCAGCGACTATTATATTAGTTGTTTATCATAATCACCAGATTGCTATACTTTGACATAGCCACAACTTTTACAATTATCACAATAAATTATACACGATAGCTAAGACGTGCAATGTATCACAATGCATACTATAAATATTTGATTTACAAATATAAATTAAATAACACAATTGATAATAATGGAACGATTTGAAGCATTTTGCTTCAACGAATGTCATTCAAGTTAGTGTCAATATGAATAACAGCACACTTTAAAACGCACATTAAACGAATAAAATAAGAGTTAACAACAATTTTATTTTGGTATTTAAAACGGCATTGTTATTAACTATATCTAGTAGCTGTAGTTTGTAATTCATAAAGCAAAATATTTCATCAAACGCAAAAATGACACCAGCAGTTTAAACATTCGCAAGTCTTTCAGCAACAACAGCCTCCAAGTCTTCAAATGTAAATTCCTCGATTCTGCAATTGAGTTTTTTCCATTTCTTAAACGAGCGGCCTTTTCCTAAATGATCAACGATCCTGAAACTCTTTATTTCTACCAGTGGAAACTCAGAGGATTTGTAAGTGCAAATCGATCCGAGTCTCCGTTGGCATTCCTCGTTTGCGCAATACAAGGACCCTCCATATTGGGCGCCTTCTTCTTCAATATGTAAAGGAGTCCCCCTTTTGAGGCTAAGGCGTCGTTTTGCTTCTTCATCAATAATAACATGATGTGCATATTTTATGACCCTAATATCGTCAGACAAGCAAATAAAGGAGCTGCAGTTTAAGCATTCAAAGCGGACACCTGAAGCTGCCGTATTTAGCCTTCTTTCTTCTGCTTGTTTTTCTTCCTCTTGTTTCATTCTTTCTTGAATTTCTAAGAGCTCTCTCTCCCAGACGTTTGCATGATCTTCAATAAACACCTGCAGGTCTGGAACAACCTTATTCATAAGTTCTTCACATTGACGATTCTTTTCTTCTTTTTCCAGAATCCAAGACCCCTCCTCCGCAATAACATAGTACAAGCTATCTTTTGCTCTCGCCCGCCCTGAAGTTGGTATATTTTCAATAAAGATTATCAGCATAGATGAATGTACCTTAAAAACTATTGAACACATTGATTCTTAATATTATTTATAACATGACATTATTATCATATTATGAATAATTTCTCGTATAATTATATTTAATTCTTCCATAAACGCTGTTTTTATCTCGATCGGTGTATTCACAAGTATACTCTAAATATTTCGGGTTATAGCTGTCGTAATAATAGAGCTAAAATAAATGAGTTTATGTCGATAGTCTTAATTTCATCGGTTCGCTGATATGTCAATTTTAACGTTTCCAACTATTTGTCTACAAGTGTTTACCTCTCGATTGAAGTCTGACGATTTCATTAGTGACATGCTCATAACGAATCACAAGGTTGCATTTAGATATATCAAGACCCTCCTCAGCTACAGACGTCGCAATAAGAAGTCGGTGTTGTCCATCCTTAAAGTACTGCAACACATCTTTCTGGCCACTCTTCGTCATCCCTAAACAGAAACAACTTGAATTGCTGGTTATACAATATATGTAAGAAGGAAATCACCTTGTACGTAATGACCATTCTTTCACAAATTGGTCCTGGCGAAATGTCAACAATTTTAGAGCATTAACGTCATTGATCTTTTGGGAAACCAAATCTTTTCCTAGTGTTATTACAAAGCTGTTCACCAAATCTGTTAAAATAACAAACGTTAGTATATTTTAATTAGGAAGCAAACACTAATCAAAAGAAGCAATAATCATTGTCATGCGTTGGACATGGTGTTCATCATTTATCTGAACCATGCTTTTAATATGTTCTTTTTGCAAATTGACACATTACATTTGCATTGGTTTTATCTGAATATCATTTGATACGTTATCGTTTTACTGTTACTTATTCTCTGATGCCAGCACAGTAGTCGCACATAAAAGACCGATTACATAGTAGTGTATTATATTCCGGCGATTTTACATCAATAATAAATGCAACGTGACGAATAAGAAAAGTAAATCAGTGTATATTTAGCCTTCACCCAATTGTACTACAAAGGAGCAAAATGTATAGTAAATTAAGTAACAGAAGCTATTGATCAAACGTGACCCAGATGTTATGACTACAAGCACTGTCATCAAACTCCATCATAAATGAGTAAGAAATATTGAAGTTATTGTCTACACAAGATAAACCGATGTTTTGATGTAAAAGGGACATAACGCTGAAAGAACTGAGTCGGTTCACCCAACGATAAAAAAGATCGATAGATTGTGCCCACAACAACTGTCACCGAGTTTCATCATGTTGGATACAAAATATTAACACAATCGTCTACACAAGTCATACAAATACTATTTTGTAACATATAACTCTGGATCTACTTACGCCATTTACCCAGCGATCGAACTTAACCGATACATTATGCCTATACTCTGTCACCTCATCGTGATTGGATAATGAATACTTTATTTATATAACTTCTTCATTATTTATGAAATTCAAATACCATACCTCCAACTGAAGCGGATGCACTTTGTCCAACGAAATCGGAAGCATTTAGAATGTCCAAACAATCTGTTTCGTTCACCCATCTAACCAACGCTAGAGCCAATTCCCGCGTTCGCACAAATATAATTCCTCTGCCATTCTTGTCATCGCAAAGAACTCTAGAGAGTATTTGCTCAAGTTCGAGCAGTTTGGGGTTTTCTAGTTCCCTGTCGAATGTTTCTTCACGAAGCTCTACAAAAGATATGTGTGAATGCTTGTAATGCAACATGCAGGGTGTAACCACTCTTTTTGGCACATCATCTTTTTAAACAGTTATCTGAACTAGAGGTGTTACGATATAAACACAGAAACTAAACATTCAGCGTTATTCGGTATGCAGTTTCAGAAAATAATTATCTAGAATATGTGAAACAGGTTTCGAGAAGAAAATGAAGGAAATTAAAACACTCTCATGCATTATAAAGCTTCCTTAACCCGTTGGTGTTCGCAAATAAGGTATTTTGGCGCGAAAGTTAAAAGCTTTAATGAATAAATAAATCGTAAGTAAATCAATAATAAGTGCCGTGCATTGGTCAATAATTGTAGCTTTGTGAAAAATACATAATAGCAAATAAAATCAATCGTTGGGTCTACAAAATTAGAAAAAAAACACCGATCGATGAGCTGGTAGAAAACTCTTTGTTAAAAATCTACAACTTGTAGATATTTGGATTATTATAAGTGCCTCGGTAATGATGTTATGCTCTTTTAAATTACGCTATTCTGATATTGTTTTGTAGGAGAATGAAAATCAACAAAAATGCACATTTTGGTTCTAAATTGTGCTTGGTTGTATAGTAGAAAGAAAATAATAAAAGAGAAGAAAACACAACGTAAATGCTTAATTTTTATTTGAACATTGTCACATCAACATTTTAATGTGCACTGAATAGTCGATAGCTGATTATAAATCAGTTTGAATTCGGGTTCAAAACGTAAACTTCAACTGCACCCTTAGCTGTCAATCACATTAACATGCAATCGCAGTGCAGAGGGAACAGATTACTTCGAAAAATAGAGGACTGTACCAAATCATGTAGACCGACAAACTACTCTCTACGAAATGAAATGGTTGTAGTTACCGTAAGATCTACTTTACATGAAATGGAGCTACAGTATATGGGGCGAACCATCGACTACCATTGGCCCACAAATATGTGGGAACACCAAAGAGTACATCATATTGGCGTTCTACAGAAAATGGTGCGAGCTTTCCCTGCTGTAGTTCGCCAAAAGGATCTCTAACATAGACTTATTATTTAGACTTAAATTTATGGCCAGCCAACAGCCATGGCCGATCCCACAAAGGAGGGAAATGAAATCCACATTATGGCCTATCTTTGAAAAGTCCCATCTACCGTGGCTAAAAATGACGTCACTAAGCTTAATATGAAGTCATCTGATACACAACACGACGTATGCGTTGTCGGATTAAAACGGCGGTCTTCCAAAGAGGGGAAATTTCGATAAAAAGATACAGATTTTGAGCTATTTTCGTGCTGAATATCATCGGATTTATCCCTGGTTGAATTTAAATGCCAACACGAAATAAAACATTTAAACAACAATTTCCAAACATTCATGATCATTATTCATATAAATGTGATATGTTTACTGTACATGTTTAAGCTTGACGTTCTGTTACATTGTAAAGTATGTAATTTTATTTTGGGGAGTAATAGTTGTATTGGAAAATGTGTTGGATGCTGCCCCGAATCTTCCGCTGTCCCCGTTTATATGGTACATAACGCAATTTTGACCACGTTCATGAGATAAGCCAAGATTGTGGTTCAATAGATCTAAGTCGTACCAATATAAATATATCGTACTGCATCAATGAACAAGTTAATTACTGAGTTTACAATAGTTACCATCATAAAGAGCCATGAGAAAGTCATCTGTAGGATGTTCTGCTCGAACTACCCTGAAGTCGTCCATAAACTCTTTAAGAATAACCAGTGCATCTCTTATCCTCGCATCACTATGCACCATTAACGCTTTGTTGTACACCTGGAATGACAAATAAAACTACATATGGTTCCTTTTTCAAACTCCATATATTTAGAAATGCATACACTGGAGAGTAACTTGTACTCATTCTTTTAAGCTATCAAAAGTCCAAGCCCTTTACTGATTGAAATGGTAAAACTGACAAGCGTTTTGTTAATGAGTGTTCTGAACCAAATAATCTACCAAACCCTTCTAGTTATAAAATGGTTGTTTGACTCATATGTATGTGCGAACTGCATTAAACATAACAGCGCGAAGCGAACGCTTCTCTGTTGTATTTTTCGTCGAAAAAGGCACCTACGTCAATACTTAAGTTGTACATGTATAAGGTACTTGCTGTACAAGTGCGTATTATATCAGACAACATTATTTCAAACCTTTTATGAGTTATTAAATTTAAGTGTTTGTACGCCGTCGGCGACAACATTTTGACAATGCATTCGACTTCTTCTCTTCGGAAAATAAAATAATAAAAATTGAAATTGTTACCTCTAAATGTAACCGACAAGGATTTATCACTCGACGAATGTCTTTTGATCGGACCTTTGCAATATGTTTCACGAACTCAGCATTCCATTGCATGTATTTCTCGGTTCCAAATGTCGGTGGAAATCTGCATTTTGTCTTTATAAATTCATCCTCTGGAGCAGCATCCCGTAAAGCTAGATTCATAAAACAGCAATTATAACTTAAAACCCTGCACAAGTAAATTTCTTTAAATCAAGGTAAAAAGAGCGCCGCAGAATGTGCACATTATGCATATTGTCATTAATATTATGTATACAATGTTCCATGTAATTATACTGAACGGAATTATAGGCTATGCTATACATGTTCCTGTTACTACTGCACTAGTTAATAGTAACACATGTACAATGTTTCATGTAAATAAGGTTATTATGTTATGGCAGAGTTGAACCTTGGGAAAAAAATATTTTCAATTTTCAAGGGGCATAACAAAGATGCCATCGATGACGACACCAACGCAAGACCATAACTCATCTAAATCAGTTTAAAGCTTTCTTCAGATCTAACAAAACTCACAAAACAACATCCTCATCGTCATTATGCTTAAAACTTTATAAATGTAATATCAGTTTCTTGTTAGTTATTTGTCAAAAACTTAAGCCTGTTATAAAAATTGAATAACTACTTATACAGTGAATTTACCTCGATGTGTCGCCATATGTGCGTCGATGCGCTTGGCTATTTCTTCGACAGCATTTTTGAACGAATCGTCAGCTCTTCCAGGAACTGGCAATAGTTCTGTAATAACAAAGGCACTTCATTCCATTTAAAAAAAACAGGTTTCCTTTACGATATATATAACGTAATTTTATATCACACTTGCTTCTTATTAACCGTTGTTATCAAGTTTTGCATCAATCGAAAATTAACCATTTAGACTTATTAGAATGAAAATTCCATTGCCAAAACTCCAGCGCGTTTATCATTGCCCCAATGACACCAAACGAAATTAATAAGAATAAACCGTCTGCTTACCTTCAACCGGTGGGTTCACATATGATTTCAATTCCTGAATTGTTTTGGGGTTTCTCACTGTACAGAGAAACTTTGCGTCCATGTTTGCCATAATTCTCTTCATATGATCTACTCCTTGGCCCAGTTCAGTCTTTCCACCAACGCCCAAGGATGCTGTTAGTCCAACGATCTACAAAGAGGGGATATAATTCAGAATTTATAAACACATTAAGAAGCTTAATATAATCGTCTGTTTATTAATACTTAACAACAACTAACTGAACAGGCTTCGTAAAACTTCTTCAATGTATAAATGAAATTCCGCGGTATCGGATGCGTTGTTTAGTTTAATCATATTTTATTGGTTTTTTGTTATTATCTTGCATACAATTTACACGTACACTAACAATCAAATAAAACAAAAAAAACAAATAGGCTACAAGCTATTACAACATTAGTTTCAACCATTCCCAGGCGTTATTATAGCGTCAATGCCGTTTAAATCTTTGATTACTAGTAACTAGTAACTAGAAGAATAAAAAAAAACGTTAATTACTTTAGAAAAAAAAAGAGTTGGTTGCCACCAAAAGAGAAAAAAATACAGTGTTATAACATACCAGACCATTTATATCGTGATTGAGGCTGATATCAAAAGAAACGTTTCGTTAATTTTATGTACTTAAGAACTTCAATAAAAAGCACACTGTTTTCATCGACTGTGTTATCTTCTATCCCAAATAATAATTTTGATGTACTTAAAGGATGAAATATTCGAGTATTTCGAAAAAAAAAACACGCGTTATTCGCCGTATCTACTACATTTAAAGAAATAATGTTCTGCATCTTATATGCCTTATCCACAGTCACAAATATGTTTATCACGAAGAAAGTTTATGTGGAGATGTGCATTTAGGTTGCTACAAGCATTTCTGATTCTTGAATGGTGGATATTTGAAGCCTTGGTATGTATCTTTTAAACGTGCCTTAAATTCATTAAGTGTGTTACTGTTACGAAGGTGAATATCAAGCCGGTTCCACAAATCGATGGATGATGGGATTGTTAATTTCGAATAAACACTTAAACGTCTAGGTATGGTGATATAATAATGTCTGTTTCGAAGCGGATAATTGGTTGTTTGTTTAATGGTCTGGATGCGTTGTCTGCTTACGCCATAGTTAAATCAATTTTAAATAAACAAAAATGCCAAGTGACCAATACTAGCAGATTGATCAACAGGGGGGAGAGGGGAATTGTCACACAAACAAACTTGATTGAGATTTTCTGCATACAAACACTGTCAGAAAGTTTCAACATGATTTGGTGATAAATGCTAAAGTTATTGTCTGCATAAAATGTAAATCTTCTATTTTTAGATGAAAACCTAGCATGACTGGGAACTACTTAATTAATTCACTCCGAGATCATTCATGACAAAGACATTATACCCCATCATTCATCACGATTGGACAATAAAAAAATTAAGTTATTACAGAAAATGGTTTAAACATTACTCTAGATTTATTTACCCGACGATCGACATTGAACGATACATTGTGCTCACACACAATATAACCAAGTTTCGTTAGATTTTGATAATCAATTCATGAGTTATTGTCCGCACATTCAACTACTATTTTTTTAACTTGAAGCTGCACTCTCACAAATTAAAGCCTTAAGCAAAAATGAAATTTCCGGCAGTGTTTCTAACAATTGAGATCTGTTTGAATGTGAGTTATTTTATATGACTGAGGTGAAGGAATTTATGCCAAAATCAGCTTAATCTGAGACCAAAAAAATAACAAGAGTAACGCCTGCGGGTGCTGAACGCTCGTCTTGGTTTAACGGTTGTTTTTATTTCATTTATAACATTTGATAGTGAACAGGTATTCCAAAGTTTAAAAGTGATAGCTTTGATAGTTTGCATGTAAGTGACCCAAGCACAATCTTAAACAATGGCTTTATATCGCTCACCTTAGTAAAATTGTAGACTTGTTGACAATTAAAGGGCAATAACAGGGATTTGGCTTCTCTGGTGTATTATGCCAATTCACATTCTCACCAATTTTTGTGATGATTGGACAAATGCTTAAAATGTTATTGATAGGACAAGAGTAATTTTAGGTAATTTCTGCGCAATAACTCTCGGGTAGCTACAGCAATTTTGTTAATTATCAAACACGTTCATACACATTCTAACCAAAGTTGGTTATGCTTGGATAAAGGGTTCAAAATTAATTGATCGGACTACATACTGGATGGTGCCTGTCTGCCCTTCAATACACCATAGGTAGAAATATTATATGTCCAGTTTTTTTAAAAGGCGTGTAAAACATAACAAATACGAATTTGTTTAAAAAGATACAAAGGGCAATAACACTTACAATATTTAGGTTGGATATATATAACCGTCACAAAAAAATCACAATTTACAGTGAATAAGTTCATGAAGTTTGCACTTGGTACTTTCAATGATTTAAAACAATAATAAAACAATAAAAAACAGATGACCCATATTGGAACTTGACTTAAACATTATCAAAACAACGTTTCTGACAAATTTCCAGGATATTTGGACTGAAAATGTTACCTCTAGAGTGTTAACAAGGTTTTTCTATACTTGGGCTGTGTGGCCTAGGTTTTGATCCCAGATGACTCATATTCAAACTTGTGCTTGAAATCAATGGAAAAAACATTTGTGACAAATTTCCAGGATATTTGGGCTGAAAATGTTACCTCTAGAGTGTTAACAAGGTTTTTCCATATTTTGGCTCTGTAAGCTTATTTTTGACCCTAGATGACCCATACTCGGACTTGAGCTTGAAATCATCGAAACAACCTTTATGACAAATTTCCAGGATACTGATGCCTTGTTTAATATTTGTAAAGGGTCATGTAATGAAGCTACCTGTAAAGTTTCATTGAATTTAGGCCGGTAGTTTTAGAGATTTTTTTAAAGCAAAACAGTAAGTCGGCCATTTTGTTGTTGTTGTAGTTCAATCTCAATACCTTGTTGAATTTTTCTAGAGGGTCATGCAATGAAGCCTCCTGTAAAGTATCAGTGAATTTGGCCTGGTAGTTTCAGAGGAGATGTTTTTTTAAAGCAAAACAGGAAGTTGGCCATTTTTGTTGTTGTTGTTGTTGTTGATCAATGGCGACCCCTTGTTGTATTTTCGTAGAGGGTCACCCAAGAAAGCTTCCTGTAAAGTTTCATTTAATTTGGACTGGTATTTTAGAGGAGATGTTTTTTTAAAGCAAAACAGGAAGTTAGCCATTTTGTTGTTGTTGTTGTTGATCAATCGTGACCCCTTGTTGTATTTTTGTAGAGGGTCACCCAAGGAAGCTTCCTGTAAAGTTCATTGAATTTGGAGTGGTAGTTTCAGAGGAGGTGTATTTTAAAGCAAAACAGGAAGTCAGTCATTTTGTTGTTGTTGGTGCAGTTGTTGTTCAATGGTGACCCCTTGTTGTATTTTTATAGAGGGTCACCCAAGAAAGCTTCCTGTAAAGTTTTATTTAATTTGGAAAGGTAGTTTCAGAGGAGATGTTTTTAAAGCAAAACAGGAAGTCTGCCATTTTGTTGTTGTTGTTGTTGTTTTAAACATTCGTGACCCCTTGTTGTCTTTCTGTTAAGAGTCACTCAAGGAAGCTTCCTGTATAGTAGCATTGAATTTGGACTGGTAGTTTCAGAGATGATTTTTGAAAGCAAAACAGGAAGTCGGCCATTTTGTTGTTGTTGCTGTTGTTGTTGTTGTTGTTGTTAATCAATTGTAACCCCTAGTTGTATTTTTGTAGAGGGTCACCCAAGGAAGCTTCCTGTAAAGTAACATTGAATTTGGACTGGTAGTTTCAGAGATGATTTTTTTAAAGCAAAACAGGAAGTCTGCCATTTTGTTGCTGTTGCTGTTGTTAATGTTGTGAATCAATTGTAACCCCTTGTTGTTTTTCGTAGAGGGTCACCCAAGGAAGCTTCCTTTATAGTTACATTGAATTTGGACTGTTAGTTTCAGAGGATATATTTTTTAAAGCAAAACAGGAAGACGGCAATTTTGTTGTTGTTGCTGCTGTTGTTGTTGTTGTTGTTGTTGTTGATCAATCATGATCTGCTAAGTTTCATTGAATATGGATTGGTAGTTTCAGGGGAGATGGGTTTTTGGGTCACCCAAGGAAGCTTCCTGTAAAGTAACATTGAATTTGGACTGGTAGTTTCAGAGATGATTTTTTAAAGCAAAACAGGAAGTCAGCCATTTTGTTGTTGTTATTGTTGTTGATCAATCGTGACCCCTTGTTTTATTTTTGTTGATGGTCACCCAAGAAAGGATCCTGTAAAGTTGCATTGAATTTGGACTGGTAGTTTCAGAGGAGATGTTTTTTAAAGCAAAACAGGAAGTCGGCCATTTTGTTGTTATTGTTGGTGACCCCTTGTTGTATTTTTGTAGAGGGTCACCCAAGGAAGCTTCCTGTGGAGTTTCATTGAATTTGGCTTTGTATTTTTAGAGGAGATGTTTTTTAAGATATTGTTGACGGACGGGCGGACTGACGAACGGACGGATTGACGGACAAACGACGGACAAAGACCGATCACAATAGCTCACCTTGAGCACTTCGTGCTCTGGTGAGCTAAAAATGTGACCACTAGAGTGTTAACAAACTAAATGTAGACGGACGACAGACGACATACGACGGATGACGGACGAAGGACATTCATCGATCTTAATAGCTCATCTCAACCTACGGCTAAGGTGAGCTAAAATTCCGACTAGCTAAATATTACAAACGTCAAAAATACTAAAATATCCCCAACCCTCCCCCTACCCTTCCAAATGTGTCACTCAAAAACCTGTTTGATATTTTGAAATCGAACAAAAATTGAAGAAGCTATGTCCAATTCTCAAAATCCATCAAATTTCATGTTTTTACCCCAAAAAAACATGTGAGATTCAACATCTTTAGGGTACAATGTAAAGAAGGGCATTGGATGAGAAAGGTCATCAAGTTTCAAAGTGATAGTTTTGATAGTTTTCATGTACACCTAAACGCAAAACTTAATCAATGCCTCCGACGACGGCAATCAAGTGACGACAATAGCTCGTCATTTGTTTTCAAAATCAAACGAGCTAAAAAAAAAGTAAAAAAGTAAAAACTTTCAATCTGTGGGAGGGCCGCTTTAATGGGGGCAAAACCCTACGAGTTATTAGACAATTTATCACATGAACAAACTAAACCGGGACATTATGCCCTCAAACACCTTCACAAAGTGTTATCATGAATAGGGAAAAATACTTAAGCGTCTGTACAAGACATAAACCTTCTTTTCTAACGTACATGGGACATAACTATGAAGAAACTGATGTGATTTACCAAACGATCGAACTTGACCGAGACATACGCCAACAAACATTGTCACTTAGTTTCATTATGATTCGGTACTTTACTGTTTGCACAAGACATATTTTATGACATTAAAAGGGCAAAACCTTAGAGTTACTGATGCGTTTGCATTAGTAATTCAACGTATTGCCTGAACAAGGTTTTCCTGTACCGACGATGGAGCCACCGACGCATATATCGCAACAAAAGCGAGGTCGCATAAGAGACCAGCGAATTGAGCTACTAAAAATGGTATGTCGCAGATCGCCATTTTAACACAACTTAATCAACTTTTAAATGAATTTTAAATGTCGTATTAAAACACTGATAGAAAAGCTTGTCGCTCAGAAATAAAAAAAAAAACACATTTAATTTTCAACAAAAAGGTTTATGCTATTGAGCGACAGGCCATTCAATACGGTGAGATGAAATAACAAATATACAACAACAATAAGTATTGATACTCACCTGGGGCATTTCAGAAGAATCGACTTTCTCCCGCAGTTTTAGGTGAAGATACCGAGCCATAACTTCATTATACATGTGTTGTTTATTTGAATGATGACATTCGTCGAACACAATCAGAGAAAATTCTCTGACACTTTCAATTTTCTTTGCTTTTAAAGCATTCACAAGAATCTGTGCTGTTACAACAAAGATGTCTCTTCTGCAATCAATTAAACAAAACAGTTAAAAACCAAGTCAGTCTTGAAAAAGTTTCAATAATGAGGACTTAATGCACAAAAATGTATGATTTTATGTTTTCAATTCTCTTTTTTTATACATTTATCATGCATTTAGACTACGATTGGTGCATAAATTTAACTGTGAAATTTCTTGATGAAATATTACGACTCAATGTAATTAAGCCTAAATATTTTAATAGATTACATAAAGCATTTGACGAACATCATATGTGACAGGTTTCACAAACAGTTTATGACATTTTACCAATTTCATTGCGTCATGTTTTTAACAATTACGAACAGACTTGCTTTTCAAGGAAATCCCAGAGCATTTGCTTTTTCAGCCTGTGGACGTTTCCACTGAACACCTTTGTCCTGAAAGTTGGAAGTCGTTCTGCACATACTTCTCCTTGCTGGATGGCTAGCGCTTCGTTTTCGACAAGAAATAAAATACGAACCTTCTTCCTTTCTGCTATTTTCCGTCTTAGGTGAACCTAGAATTTTAATGTTGAAAGAAAATATCATGCATGACTTGTCATTATGAGTGTACATTACGGATTTAACAACATCATAATGAAAATGAAATCAATCTACGAGGTAAGCGCTCATTCTTAAAAAAATATGTTTGAATCCTAACCATTGCTTTCCTAAAATAAAGCATGAAATAATATGCAATGGTAGGAAGTTTGGCATTTATAAAAGCATTTTCACACTCATTCATCAAAACTATTTGAAGAGTGATTTTTTAGAAGATTAATTACCTGCATAATTCTGCATGCCACCCTGGTCTTGCCCGAGTTTGTTGGAGCCATCACTATAACGTTTTCTCCATCACAACCCTCCTGTGCTAACTCTTCTTGGTAACCCCGTAGACTTATATCCACGTCATTAACATTCGTTCCAAGATCGTCTTGGTCTGGAAACAAACCGAACGATAAGCTTCAAACATATTTTCTTTAATTTGATGATTATTTCTTACATACTTCCAAAAAATCATCTTGACCAAACTCGCATCACAACTGACACAACCACCAACCTCATCTTCATCGTCCACACTTATATGTTCCTTCTCCATTTCCTCCTTCTGCTTATCCTCATCATCACCATGATCATTTTCATTATTATCATTAATAAATGCATAAGCAATGCCACACGAATTTTCATTTAGAAAAGTAAACGTCCAATTTGCTTTTGCTGTTGACATTTTATCAATGTTGTACATATGCTTCTTTGAAGAAATATACATTCTAAATAAAATCCTTAGAAGCACAAAGTACATCCATAACAAGAGCTTCCGAGCAGAGCGCTCGACTATACGCCTCTTTCCCTTAAAATGAATAGAATAACTATGTAATATGTGTCTGTGAAAAGCATCACAAAAAGCCAAATTAAAAAGTAAACAAGAAACGCCGCAATGCGACGAAACAAGGTGTCCGATGATCGGCAGTAGAACTTTAGCCTTCGTTGTGAGATTCAGTTTCAGCTGGTATTTTTTTTCGATTTTAGTGACCTTACCTTTAGTGCTCTTAAACATTAACCTAAGTTCCTAAGTCAATCATCGGCGAACAATTGTATGAAGGATAATATGAGGTTCTGTAACCTCATTTTGTGATGGTCCTGAACAACTGTTTGCAGTATTTAGTAAATTTATTGAATGGTATTGTAGTTATAAGTAAATATTTTAACATGCCCTTTAAATTTAACCGGACGTCAACGCTGGGGCCGAGTAGTATAGCCTCCATATTCTTCGAAAGGTCGAGATAATAATGAAAGCAGCACTTAAACTGCATATCCTATGCTTAAAAAAACTAAATCATATTAATTACCAGCGTTACCTGAAACGCACCTATTTTGTATTTGGCCTAATCATATTATTTAAAGACCACCAAGACCAGAATATCAAAACCTGCACTGTGCTAAACTCACCTGTCTCAATATTGATCTCAAACTCTTTCTCGCTAAAGACCCTTTCCGGTCCAATTATATTTAAATCGTTTCGTATCGTATTCTCATTGTTTCCTGCGTCCTGGACACCTAAAACATACAGTATAGTAATTATGTACAGTCAAAATGAATACTTATCTGTACTTTTCAACATACATCTGCGTGTTTGCTACAATGAAATGCATACCTTTAAAGTTTTCGGAAAACATAAACTTTAATAACAAATCCATAGGTTCTTCTTTAAATGGACACAAACGCACAACAATTAATTTAAACGCACAAACGTTAATATGTAGAAGAATATGTAATAAGAATTGATACTAAATAAACTTTTAAATAGAACACGATGTTACAGCATGTTTTGAACTGGAACGAAAAAATAACAGACTCAACTTTTTTTCTAATAAACAATTTCTCTCTGATATTTAAACCAAAACAGCCAATAAAGAATTGTAGACATAGATAATGACATACGTACTTAAAATACTGTCCAAAATGATTAATTATTAAAAAATATGATTAATACATAATTAATTTGTTTAAAGCAGTAGCACTCTTTTCATGCCAGTCAAGCACATGACTATCAAATTGATTAAAATTGACGTGATGATATGTATTGCAGATCCATTTATTGATGTGATGAAATTGCAAATTGAAATAAGGATTTTGGTGAAAATGCGAAACAAAATGAAAAGTAGGTATGATACAATGACGCGAAGATATAAGCGATTAATGGAGAAAGGCATCATGATCAAATCTAAATCTATTCAACATACCGATTTTAGAAGGCATACGTATGTCAATGTCCGGAATGTTTGCTATTTCGGGTGGACAAATCGAAGAAAGGGGCGATCCTTTACATGCCAATAAAAAGTCTTTGTCATAAACTAATCGCTTTCCTGTAGATTATCAAAATATATAAGATATAAGGGTAGGTAAAATTGAATAGAGTTTAAAGATGCACTATTACTCAAACATAACATTGAACACATTTTAAACAATTCGTTCAATATGGCAAATATATCTCATGGAGGATACCGAGTTTAATTTGAAAGAAATGTGCAGAAAACATAGTAATGCTACCTTATGAGACCATAGTAGATCGCAGTTAATCTTAAAGCATTCACCAATCATTAAAAATGCGTTTTCAGCTATTAAATACACGGTTATAATATTGTTAATACTCATTAATAGTTTCCATAAGTGCATTATCTAGTTAGTATTTGAGGGTGTATCACTCAAAATTTATTTTTGCTTTACATGTGTATGTATTAATTTTGAATTAGAGTGTCACTTTAACTATCTTAATATACTTATTGATGATTAACGTTTCTAAACTAATCTAAATTAAAAAAGAAATTGTCTTCCGTACACGTTTAATTGAGTGAGTAATGTCTAAGCCTTACCAGCTTCAGTTGCATCCATCTGAGACCTTGCTTGTTTTACAGTCGTTTGTGTTCCCTCTTTTGGAAGTCGAGAATATATTTCTGTCTCATGGTTATCAGTGTTATGCAGAAGTTCTTTGAAAGCCGATGTTACGTCATCAACAGCGGATTTTGCTTTCAAACATGTTTCTTCTTCATCGGACAAGATTGGAGAAGATTGGAGTAATTCGCTAAAGTCAGGGACGTCTTCATTTCCGCAGCTTTTTGCTTCTCCCGATTCTACGAAATGATTGTTGTAAATATTGTTTGTGCCCGCAAAATTGGCATATGAATGGCAGAGCAAATAGTACAATATTTACACTATGTATATACATGTAAAAAGAATGGAATATTCATTCACAATGATTTGACATGATTCACTGACCGTCTCTAGGCGGTAATCCCATCGTTTATTGGTAAGGCTATTAACACGTATATGGCCTGTTTGTGGTGTTTTTACGTTTGTGTCTCTAGTTCAATGTCGCTTGGGCCCTAATATTGTGCATCTAAAATGGGATCATATTTGATTGTTTTGACCACAAGGCTTGTCCTTCGTAAAAAAAATGTAAAACAATAAAGTTTACAAATTAGCTAAGAGACCACACTAAATTAAGTCTTTTTACCAAATGAAGATGCAATTTCTGTCTCGGTCACACAACTGTTTTGTTCATTGTACCTATGTTGCGCCATCAATTCTAAAACAGAGAATCAGTTATACAACGATGCTTACATGGTCGTTTGAGTGCTAATTTTTTGTCGAAGAAATTTTACTCCAACTTTTAGGTTAATGCCTTTTCGTGAATATTTGTCTAGGTTTTGTACTTTCGAAAACAACAGATCTTTTGAATTAATGTTATTTCATGGTTTCAAAAACTAAAAGCAAAACAAACATTAAAAATTGTTTTTCAAAATTAAGAATATTTAGATAATAGAAATATAAACAACAAAGGAAATATCTCACTTTTGTAAATGTCAGGTTCCAACTTTTCAGCCAGTGCCAATAAATCGCATTCAATGAGAGCATTCATGAAATCCTTAAACCAAGTCTCTACTCTACAAGGGAGTTTGAACAGCAACACCCAAATAGCTCGATAATGCCCTTTATTGACATATTCTGCTCTTATTTCTTGTGCGTCAGCGTCATTTATAGCTTTGAATCTTTCAAGAATAGGAATCAGTGTTGTAGGATCAGTGATTTTTTCTAATAAATCGTCCACAAATAAATCCAGCAATCTTCTGTAATGCTCGTCACAAGCAACGAACTCCCCTTTCAATAACTGTGCAATTTTGGGATAGCCTAAAAGATACAAACATAATATTTTGAAAACACACAGCAATTCACCATATTCGTATGGAAGTTAGTCATAGAAATCTTATTTTTCGCTTTCATTTAAGCAACATTACGATACAGTATTCGCTAACAATTCAAATGCATAGTATATTAAATTAAATTCAACTGTTACGATACCATTTTCTCCAGCCATAAGCTCATAAAAAGCTACAAATCGTCCAGGGTCGTCAATTTCGTTCATGAAAATATCATAGCCAATTTTGACAGCCATGTTGTCTTCACAGTCTCTCAACATTTTGCGTTGCTCTGTTTCATGAAATAATCGGTATATAATACAGATAAAAGCTATAATTTCCTGAGTCTTCGCATTAATTGAAACCCGACAACATTCATGTAATGTAAACGTGCTTCAAGAAACTCATTCAAGGTGGTGTGTTTGGTAAATGTCACCACACTAAAGTTTTAATATTGTTTTGTTAAAGAAGAGTAGAAAATAAATACACTAATTCAGTTTGCACTCGGGCCGTTTTGCGAATATGGGACCTGTGGCCTGGCGCCCATAACATAATTATATAATTCAAAGATGTGTCATTTTGCAAAAATAATGTAAATGATGCCTTTCCGAGAGCCTTTAAACGTAGTGATAATAAGTCTTTGACAAGGTTTTATAACTTTAACTGGAAATGCAAACTCTTACCTTGATTAAAATAGTGCAGTCTTAAAAAGTCGGTTGGCTCCAAACACAGACAGATATATCCAGAAAAAGATTTCAAGTTACCTTTAATAATTTCATCGTTGCTGAAATCTGAAAAAAATACAAAGAAATACAAGACAACAACAACAACAACAACGTGTATCTTGAATTAACATAAGAACAAGTCATCACAACTTCACTAAGTAACTGCTGTTCATTTTACCTACCAGACAGTGAAACGTGATTTTTGCTAGAATCGTCATGGATTTTTAACTGTGTTTGGTTTTTATGAGCCTCTTGTGGACTTAATCCGCTGGTAATATCGTCTCTTGCAATAACTTTAACAAGTGTTTCTTCTGTTTCCATATTCAAATGGGTCAGTACTTCGTGATCAGGGTATCGAGTAATGGATTCTTTTAATTGAAATTTATCAGTTTCGCTTTTATCCGCAGTTATCGCATCATCTGTCTGACTGTCACTTCTGAAGGTTCTTGCTTGTATGGCTTTTAAACTTGTAGTATCATCATTGACGCAGGGAGTCACAACTGCTTCTTTGTTTTGCGGCAGTAGCATGTCCACAATTTCCATGCCAAGTTCGTCCAACTCAATCTTTAAGGTATTCGATCCAAGTTCGTTAGGTTTGCAATGAGAGCTGGCAATTGGTTCTGAATTCAAATTTGTCATTTCCATATCCGTGTTTGTTTGTTTGTGCTCCCCACTGTCAATTTCACATTTTTCAGTCACAAAAGCATTTGGTTCCTCTGTTTCAGAACTCATAGAAACGTTGCTATCTCTTAAATTGTCACTCAACTGAGTGTCTTCGTTTTTCTGCACAACAATCTCTGCAATATGTATATATAATATGAGACGTAGAAACTTGTTACCACTACCTGTATGATAGGAATTTTTTAATTCATGGGTTTCACATGTTTACTGTTTAAGGCAATATTATAATTGGAAACTAGTTTACTGGCATGAATAAAATGATTCACGCTTTAAGAATAATCAAATCATTTATAGCGGACAATGTATTAAAAGCACTGCTTATTCAAAGCAATAACCACACTGTTACACCTTTTGCAGTTCATATTTTGTGTCCGTTAAGAAATAACATGGCTTATTATTACTGTTGAACATATCCGGCTCCAGTTTTTCCGCTACATCGTTATATCCATGGTCAATCAAAATGACCAAGAAATCTTTAAACCAGTTTTCCTTTCTGCTTTGTAATCTTAAAAGCATTTCCCATGCTGCAACGTCCCTGCCGTGGTTATGCGTTTCAGCTATAATCCTCTGAACATCTTCGTTCGTTATAAGTTCTCTTGTAAGCAAGGATGGTAAAATCTCCGTTGGATTCACTACTGGAACTATTTGATCAGCAAACAGTTCCAAAAGTTTCCTGAAGTGTTCATCTGAAGCAACAATTTCACCCTCGATGTATCGGGCAATCTTTGGATATCCTGCAATAATAACACATGGCTTCATCATCATTTCACTCTTAAGTACCTGGCAGGCAAAGACTTTTACATTTCAATTATACTGAAAATGAGCGCTGATTCCCTTTCGATTTCATTGCAAGTAATATTTATAGCTTAAACCCGATCATTTATTTATAAGGGCGTGTGTCTATAACTCAAGTTCACTATAGTTTGTATCCTTGTCTTGTGCCACTAAACAGGGTTTAGTTTTGAATTTTCGACTACTGGGCGTGTCCCTGTAGTTAACATAATAATACTATTATTTGTATTATGTATTTTTGTCTTGTGACGTTTTGTGTCCCTAGTGTAGTTTATGTTTGGTCTCGACCAATCGGCCTCTAACAAGCATCTTGGTTACAGTTAATGATCCTTTGCTCTTCACTGTAGGCTCCATTTTTCATTACATATAAGTGACTATCCCATGTTCACACCTAACTTTTGTCATTTATGATAAAGCATTTTATTCTCAATAAAACATCATACATTATTTGTATTAAGTATACCGTTTTCGTTGGCCATCAGCTCCCTGAACGCGGTAAAACGCCCGGAGTCCTCTATGTCATAGATAAGCATTCGCAAACCGAGCTCAACAGCTTTGTCAACGCTCTTTCGGGACAGTTCAAATATCTTCTTTCTTTGCTCTACACAGAAAAAGAAACGGGCGAAAAACATGTTGGTATCAATGGCAGCAGACCGAGCAACATAGAAGCATCCGATAGAAATTCTGAAAACCGATTGTAAATTGAAACTGAGATACGTATGCAAATAGTAGGACATTGACGAATAATCTGGGGCCCACGGGCCGGATACGTTTTGGCTGGTACTTAGGTTCAATTATTGAATCACCCGGTACACGTCCAATACAGCTATAAAATACACAATTATTTTTCTTAAATGTATTTAATGTATTCAAAATATTCAAAATTGTAAACATATTAATTATGAGCTCACATAAACAAAGAAGGCAAATCCATATATTTTTTGACAAATAACCAAAACGATTCCAAACTGTATAAGACATGTTGGGTTCACCGATTAGGTACAATAACTGTGATGTTTCTATAGTGAGTGTATTGAGCATGCAGGTCATACACCATTTACAGCAATAGTGAAAACCCTCCCCCACAGTGAGAATGCCAGTCCTGTACTACCTTTAAGTAATATTTCGTACTGAACCATTTGCCATTTTTCTGCCACTTGGTCGTTGGAGCTTAAGGGGAGATATAGCATGTATTAAAAGGTTGCGTCTTGATTTTAAAAATATAAAGAAAACTTGTGTCTCGCTATTTCTTTAAAATTTATTTTTTAATGTTCGTTCGTTTGATGATAACCCATCATCTCTGAAACTTTTGGCAGGATAAAAGAAAAGTTGCAGTAGCCTGTACTTTATAGGCCTTTAGTGTATGTAACAGTACGTTACCATTACATTTAAGGTTAGACTTTTGTTTTAAACGTTTGACTTTCATCATTATTATTACTTGAGTGTAGGATTATTTAAAGGTACTTGGGGTGTTAAACATTACTTTCAATATTCACAGTAATTGTATTCTTTTGTTTCAATGTTACATTATTTTAATGTTCATGGCCCCCATATTTCGTTATTATAACTTTTTGCGAATTGTAGATAGTTTGCACTTCATCAGCGAGTGATTGCGATGCTAATAGGATGTACTGTTCTTTTGTGTAAACGATAAGCCATTACAAATGCCAACATGTTATACAGATTGTATTTCAATATTAGGCAAAGACATGCATGTTTACAATGTAAATGATGATGTTTGCATGTTTGTATGGGTCAAAGGCAACATACGTATAGTTCACTTGGAGCATTTTAGGTTTGGGTTAGCTGAAAACGTTGCACGTTCAACACGTGAGGACAGAAAACATAGTAAGGACAACGGGTGATAAAAATTACAATAATAAACTACTAGCTTTAAAAGTGGTCCCCCTTAGATTATAATTTGATAAATCATAAAACACTCATACATAAGCGTATCTGGCTGGGGTTTTCGAAAAGTAACCGAGCTCTCATGGATATCGAGCTGCTGTATATGTTTGATATAGATACAAGAGGGCCGTAATGGCCCTAAATCGCTCACCTGAGTAAAAGTTTTAATCCGTTGTTACCATAAGACAATGTTGCACACCAAATACCTTAGCTTTGTGCCTTTCGGTTTCAGACAAGAATATTCTAAGTTTATTTCTTTTATATTGCAACATCACACAGGTAAACTTCGAGGCATTTGAAATTAGGGGCATAAATTGAACAATCTTAGTTGCGGGCCATAAGACAATGCTGCCCATCAAATATCTAAGCATAATAATTGTTCGCAAAACTGAACACATGGTCCAAATTTCATTGCCATAGCTAAGAAAGGTATCCTGTCAATGTCAGTATTAAAATATGTTTACAAACTTTTAAAATGAAACTCTTATTCAAAATCAGTACATACACATGTATAACAAACATAAATTTTGAGTGATAAACCTTTAAAGCTGCGCTCTCACAGATTGAACGTTTTGACAACTTTTTGTCTTGAAACGAGCCATTTTTTGCAAAAATCCATGAAAACCAGTTATATAAGACTGCTGACAAAAATAGATCGCGGAATGTTATATTTAAGTTCAAAAATTGATGTTTCATGCATTTTTCTTAAACCGTTAGTAACATTTTAAGCCATAACACATTAATTTTCGTACGGAAATATGAAAATCTACCATCTGATTTTTTGTCAGCAATCTTATATAACTGGTGTGCAGATATTTTCGCAAAAAGTTGCTCTTTCAAAGATAAAAAAGTGGTAAAAATTGTATATCAGTGAGAGTGCCGCTTTAACTAATTACTTAATAATGCATCTATGGAAAATATTAATAACTGATAACAAGATTGTAACCATTTTTTTCGACATTTATTCATCCTTTTTGGTAAATGAAAACTATTGTTTTAATTTTGGAAAAAAAACATTTGGGAGTAAAGGGCATCTTTAAACATGATCCAAATTCAATTGCAGTAGCTTCAAAGATAAGAAAATATCTCAAAAGGTCACATTTTAGGTCATCCAAAACATTAATATTTGTCCGGCTTGGATAAATTCGAACTGCTTCTTTGAAACCTTCAAAAGATTTGTAGTCCTGTGCTTAACATCATAGGCGTAAGAATTAAAATTTAAAGAATTAAAAAAATGTATTTAATTGCTGTATAATGATAACATATTAACTCTTGTAAAAAAGTAAGTTACTTTCATCAAAAAGAAAAAGAAAGGGAATAAATGCTTATGGATGGAATCGGACCGCTACCTTTAAACCCTCAAAAGCTTTTTAATCCTGTGCTTAACGACATAGGTTTTACCATCATAAAATTAAAGAGTTTCGAGTTGAGGTTTTCATTAGGGGTGAGATACCTTAATATACATGAGAAGAGTATGGTGCTTCTGCACTGTACTTCCTTTTGATATCTTTCTATATACCAAGTTTTATTTCAATCCCATCATTAGGTTTGAAGTTATGGCCCGGACAAGCACCAACTATTAAAATGGTTAAGGGAAGGTACCTTAATGAGTATGCATAATATGATTATGGTTCTTGTGCACTGCACCTCCTCTCATTGCCATCTATCTATAAGTTTTATTTCAATCCCATCCGTAGTGCTGAAATTATTTTCCGTACCCATTTCAAATATTGAAAGAAGTAGTAGTAGTCTTTGACAGATTTCCGTATATAAGTCTCCAGGAAAATTGTGTAGACCGGAGTGGCGCCAGCTTTGACCCAATGGGCATAAATTTAACTAACTTGGTACAATATCACTTTATAATGCTGCATACAAAAATCATGGGTATGGGCCCTGACGACTTTATCACGTTCACAAGCAATTGTGTACAGACGGACGCACGAACCACGTACACTTGCCCTTGGCCAGTAGAGCTGAAAATTAACTAACCCTCTTTACGAAGGGAAGGACGACCAACTACACTCTCTGAGTACATTATGTGTTTCTTTAACTATACTTTTAACACTGTTAACAAAGGCAGGGAAAGTTAAAACAGAAATTAACTGCACACTCCAAAAAACAGGTTGTCTCTCTTAGACTGTAATTTTTGACTTGGCTACAATAACTATTTTAATAACTTCAAGGGCCATAATCTAGTCATGTTTTGGCGGATCTGTATGGTTTAAAAAAGGAACCTATCTCTAATAGATATCTAACTACTGTGTATATTTGAATGAGAAAAAATTGAAGACTTTATCGCGTTCACAAGCAATTGCATACAGACAGACGCATGGATGCACGGATGCACACACTGACAGGGCATAAGCTCTTATGACTTGTACACTTTTAAGAAAATCCCGAATACATTAAGGCAATATTTCTTCAATTAGTAACGAAAAATATTTAACTTGTATTCCTTTATCATATGGATTAGTACTTAAGACATTATAAAGGAAAGAATGTAGCCTTTTTTTTAAATTATGTAATATTATTTAAATTCTTGATTAGAAACTAAGCTTTTCTATCGTGTTAAATTGTAACATTTTTCACATACTGATGATTTATATAATAGGATTTGATTTGATTTATAATGTGTGGAAGCAATGTAACATCTGAAAATTGTTAATGTTTAGATAAATGATCCGATAGTGAGATGCTATTTCAAGGTGTAGATTACTTTACCCAAAACAACTAAACCTGTCACTGGATGCGATTAATACCCCAACTTCATTACTTTACTGCAATAAGAAGTATCACTGAAATGATGTATGCTCATTGCATGCCCTATGTCGGTGAGAAGGCGTCAATTAAGTTAATTGTCCTATAATATAGAAATAACGAGCTTCGCATCAGGGAAATGTCATTCTTTTGATTAAAAGTATAGCATAGTTTTTAATTGAGTTGACTTAACACCAAATAATATTTGACTTGTACAGTTGAAGTCAATAGCTTAACAACATATAAAGTTCTGAAGTGAAGTGAATCTCCCGCCTAATTAAGAACAATATCATCTACGCCTTTAGACTAAGAAATATGAAACAATTGACAACAACTAAAAAAAATCCCCCGAATTTATGGTTTACGTGCACTCCATTTCTTCAAAATGAGATATATTTGTATATTTAGTTTGAAGACAATACCTCAAACATACTTTTCAAGTTATGCTCCAGACAAAAGAAAAAGTATGAAAATTAACAAAGGGCCAATAACTGAAAAGAAACAGCACCTAGGGTCATGGTTCTTGTTCACTGCACTTCACCTCAACGAGATATAACTGTATATTATGTTTGTAATCAATATCTCAAAGCCTTTAAGTTATGCTCTAAACAAAAAATAAGTATAAAGATTGCTCCTCAACTGCTTAGCAAAGCAGATTGTGTACACATTAAAGCCCATCCAATGCCTATTATGTATTGTAGATCAGAGGTCATGGTCATCACTAGCAGATTAAGGGTGGGGCGCACCCGGCGCCCCCCCCCCCCCCAATCGTCCAAGTTCCAAGTTTACTTTTTATTTCAATGTTAGAGAAGAAAAGTAATAAACTACGCCCTAAGTGCACCATTTCGGGATATAAATTGTTAAAATGTTCTTGGGGGAAGGAACCCCAACCCCCCCCCCCTATGAGGGAGGGGCGCAAGTAAAAAGGGTATGCCCCTAAGTTACGCCCCCTCTAACGTCGAATCCTGGACCCGCCCCTGGTCACATAGGTTGGACACTAAAATATGGCCATTCAGTCCTCTGATATTGTTTAAAAAGTAATAACATGACATTTCAATAAAATTCTAAGAGTTAAACTTGAAACAATATAATTATATATGCCAGCCACTCCAGAGTCAAGTCAGTCACAAATAGAATGCTTATAACAATGTCATATAATAACTGTTTAGAATTGATTTATATTTTAAAAGAATATCAAAAGGAAGCTTGTATGAAATTTTAAATTTTGATCCTTAAAAAAGAATTATAAAATAAATTAAATAACCTTTTCAAAAGGTAAAAGAAATGAATACATACATTTTGGAGTCAATGTATTACTATAACATAACATAATAGGCAGTGAGCATATTGGAATTCAATCTTTACCTATAGGTAGTATTAATAATATTTACATTGAGATCCTTATATAAAATATACATTACATGCTTATGAACAGTTTACAGAAAACCATGGGCTACATTCAAAATAAAACACATTTCTAAATAGCATACATGATGAAATGGATATGACATGCTTTGTTTTGCTTCAGACTTATAAATATTTTCAGTAGGGGCACAATATAGTATATAATTGCACAAAAACATGCTAAGAACTTTTTTCAGCAATAAGCAGATTTGATTAAAAAACACACAACATTTTCAGGTAACGTTTACATTTATTTAATAGTGGGTAATGAGGTTTTAAGATATAAATTACACACTAACAAGTAAAATTAGGCTAATTTAAATAGAATTACCCATTTAAAGGTCAGGGGCCATGATTACTAATTGTCTCAAGTCTGAGTTGAGACTCAAGTCGCAAAATTGCAAATCTTTATTATATTGAAACTTCCTTCTACATGTAGTTAAGTATCAGAGATGAAATTAGCTGAATTTTATGACTATTTGAAGCTGACATAGCTTTTTTTTGGACAAAAAATGGGAATATAGATGATTCTTTGTAATTTAATAAAGGTTCTTTTCTGAGTGTGAGTCTAGACTCAGGCTTGAGACTGTTCGTTGTCATTGGCCCAGATAACGGATATGTATTGAAATGGGGGGGGGGGCATTGGTGGTACACAGGCTATACCAAGTCAGCTAACCTTCATTTAAACTATTTATGGCTTAAAGGGGCAACAGGACTATATAAACCTCCAGGTGGCGCTGGGGCAAGCTTTTGTATAATTTTATGCATGTTTCACATCAGGGACACTTTTTCCAAATTTATGCAATGCTTACAAAAAGTTGAGACATGAAACTTTGCAGGCATGTAGAATGAAGGTTAAACAAATAAAAAATCCTTAAGTTTGTTTTTGAAACATTACTAGAAACATGACTTTGAGAAAAAAATCCAACTGTCAGATTGAAAATTTGAATTTGCCGGGGGAGTGGCTAATTGGTGTTCTGGGGGTTATGAACTCTCTGTTGTAAACATTACCACGTGCTGGTGTTTACATCCCTAGCAGCTTGCTTGTAGCAGACGATATGCCTCACTATCAAATACTGTGGTAACAAAAGTGAACAAACCTTGATATTAAAGTTTTTATTCCACCTGCATATCCCAAAATTGTTGATAGATATCATCAGCTTCATATGCTACATTTTAGTCTAATTGTTTTCTATGATATTAACACTTTTTAATTTTGAAGCATCACGTAATTAATAAGTCGGGTGAATCATTTCAAGGTTTAAATATGTAACGTATTTGTCGTTTAAAAGAAAAATATGAACCTCATTGCTTAAATGTTAGTTGCTCCTTCGCTTCACTTTCAAAAGCTTTGTCATCATTACAAATGTTTATATCCTGAGCCAGGTAAAGTGAATATCTCCTATTGTTTTTCAGTCATGTAAACTATATATATCTTTGTCCTGATTATTTTGTTCCATATTATCAGTTCCCTCCTTTTTGACTCAAAATGTGCATTTGATTTCCAGTTATCAATACACAAACCAGATTCCAGCCAGTGACATTTAATTACCAATTAAGGGTGTCAACACTATCTGAATTGTTTCCTTGCTGAACTCGTTTACAATAAGGTTAATTTGTACTAGGGATGTGGATGCATTCAATAAAGCATTATTATTGTATGTTGACAAAATAATTAGTTTTGGATTCCAGACTGAGAATAAACCTTGCTATTTAGGACTGGAATGAGAATGTTGATTCTAAACATTTGAGAGTGATGTCCGATACAGAAAATAAGATTTAGTCGAAATAACAAAATGCCAGTCAGGAACAAGAAAACGATCATTTCAAAGAAAACATCTGTTAAAGATGGCTTGGTACGTCATCTTTATTTCATATGGCTCAAGACCACAGTTATCTGCCCCCCGTTGACCAAAGATCCGGATGTGAATACAGAAAAAAAGAGTGCTTGTGTTCAAGTATCAATATTTTATTAAAATTGAATGAAAAAGAAGCAAAAAATGTTCTTTTTGCAGAGAACTTGACTGAATTTGACACTCTATTGCAGAAATTGATAGTTTTCAATGTAAATATTGGAAAAATCATAGCTTGTGGAAGTCTGAAAATTAGTTGTTTGTAGCCGATTGACTCCCTGGCGGAAGGGTTATGTATTTGAACTCAATTTTGACAGTCGGGTCAATGGTCAACATGGTGTTTTCTTGTGATTATATTTTGTGTCTTGAATTGTTCTAGAGATGCCATGTCCTTGTTTTTCAATTGGGGTGTGTATCAAGTCAAAAGCCAGGTTAGTGTCTATATGAAACATATAGTAAAAATAACTGTGGTCTCACGCCTGATATAGAGGAAGCTTTTGGAGGGGTGGCCTATTTTAAATTGTTATAAATTCTTAATTTATACAGCTATCTGGTTAAAATTTGGCCAGTTGACAGTGCTTAGCCATAGAATATTGGTGTTTGAGTATGAAATGTGAAAATCTTATATAACATAATATAAATTAATAATATATAATTTTCTTATATATTTTTGACATTTTAAAAAAAAACTACTTTCACTTTCAATTTAATGTTTGGAAATAGTTCCAAATGATGGTAACTAATGAATGAAAGCCTCACTTTCAATTCCAAAGTATAAATGGAGGGATTTTTAAACATAGGAAGCAGAACCAGGAGGAACTGTCTGTAGTGAGGTACGGGTTTGACCAATTTACAGTTTCCCCTTCTGACATAAGGTAAATATTGACTTTTTCTTATTCGTATTTTTCAAACAAAGAATTCATGAAATACCAAAAGAAAAGTATGTTTGAATAGAAAAAAAACCTGAAATCAGTAAGTTTGATCATTATAATATTGAAAAGTTACCATTTATCGGGTAAATTTGGCGTAAATACTATCAAATATTTTTATCGTTTACGGTTTTCAAGGGCGCTGCCATCTTGGAGACGCTGCCTACGTTCTTTTGTTAAACGGCTTTTCATTGGCTAATTTCGGCCAATCGTAATGAAACTGCGTATGCTTATAGACAACTTCCTTACAAATCCTGTCGTGTGAAAAAATTGAGGGAAAACAACCAGAAAACATTTATTTCCGAGTTTGAAAACTGGTAAGTAAAAACCTGCCCAAAAATCGCTAATACCCTATAAGAAAAAGAAAGAAAGGTTTCATAGTGTAGTTTGATCTTTTCTTAACCTTGTTATTGCATGTACATTCTGTTTTGTTGTTTCGCGATTTTTCGCCAGTGCTCCGAATAATCCCCCCCTTGTGAAATTTTTGTCATATATTTTCGCGATGTAAACAAACGGATCCTACATTATATATTCTTGTCCTATTTTGCTTGTAGTGACTTCAGGTTTATGAATTAAGACAAATTACTATAGTAAAATGCTACATAAAGAAGTAATTGTGTTCTGACATATTTTTAACTTTTTGTAAATAATTTTAATAACTATTAGTTCAGAATGAAATGTAAAAATGATAATTTGTCGATGGCATTGTTTACTGAATATACGGGCACTGTCAATTCTGCATGGCAATATATTTTGAACGTCTCATTCGGACAAATATTATCTAGTTACAATAGGATGCAGGATTTTTGCACATAGATGTACAATTTGCCTTGTTTTTTGGTTTTAGTCATGACTGACACAAGCAGTTCCAAGTCAGAATCTGACTCAGATATAGAATATTTCAACACATGTAACCCTGACAGGCCTGCAGAGACAACAGTTACACGTACAGATCAAATCCAAGAACCTGAGCCTGAGGCCATCAGTTACAGCCAGATGTCTACACAACCCCCAGAACTTGCAGAAGACATAGTATTAGTAATAACTGATAGTGAAACTGAAAGTGAATCAGAACCTGAGCCTGAGGTAAGTGTTGGCATGATGTAAATGCTCATATTTATTGCTTAATTTATTTTTTATACATTATGCCTATTTTATGTTTTAACTATATTGCGAGAACGTCTTTCAGACAAAATCGCTAAGAAACTAGTTTGATAATGTGATTTTTTTGTGTTAACCCTTTGTGTTTAGTAACTTGATATATATTTTCAGGAAAATATTGATAGCGACGTTGACTTGTTTACTGGAGAAAGAACTGTCAAACCAGGAAACAGTGGCCTGCGTAGACCCCATGAGGCTGTTGAGCCATCAGAAGTAAGTTTGAATTGTTCTTTAATATAAAAATCTTGTTACATGTATGAAAAGAATGTACTTGTTTATTACAGTTTTGAATTGGCTGACATGGCCAGGTGCCTGGGTTTCTTGGATTTCACTGCCATCTGAACAATGTATATTATAATTATGTAACACATCTCAACCTCGGAAGTTCTTGGGCGAATATAAAAAATCACTTCACATTCACTACAAACTTGCACATTCTTGCTCCAGATAAATACAATTTTTTACACTGTCATTAAGACAATGAATGTTATTGCAGTCAGATTGTCCTCTGGTGAAAAGACACAAATGTAGGGAGTGTGGGCAGAGACGGTACCTGCCAGGCTGTTGGCTGCCAGACACTTATAGCAGTGCTAGCTCAAGCTCGGTAAGTAAAGTCTACATATATATGTGTGTGTATATAATATATAGTCCATATGTGTATTTAACATTGTAGAGACACATTGCTAACCTTGCTAATTGTAGATTTCCTGCTTTTCCTCACCTGCATATTGCAATGCTATTAATATGCATGCTCTCCTTTTGGTGGAAGATATTATATTAGCGTAGTGCTTTCAGATACTGTGGAATCATTTATATTTTTATGTTTCCAAATTTTGCACAAGAATTAGTGTGCTCATAAATAAGCAAATTGTTTTATCTGGCTTTTCAATTTGAGTTTTTATACGCCTGTCTTTTGTAGGACTTATTCTGTCATGGCATTGTCCGTCTGTCTGTCCGTCCATCTGTCTGTAGACAATTTCTTATCTGGCTTATAATCCCACCACCCCGCGAAGCTCATTTCCAAATGTGAAATATAAAAAGAAACATAACAATATAAAATGATACCACAGTAAATAGATTTTCTTGTATTATGGCTTGCTTTCTTACCCATTTCAGGATAGTGAATAGTGCATGTTAACCATTAACTAGTAGCAATGAAGAATAGCAATGTGCTTAACCATTACAAAGAGACTAACAAAAACTGTGCTGTTGATTTCATAAAATCCAATGACCAAAGTTCTTGTCCAGCTACTCATGATGCTTATATTAAATCTTTTGAAGCTTTCATTGAAAAAGTTAAGAAATTACAAAAAAACAAACATAGACCAAAGGGAGCTGCTGACTTGGAATTGTTTCTTGATGAAGACTATAAATTCCCACAAGCACAGTTACAAAAAAGAGTTCCACATGTCACAACAAATGAAGATTTAGACTTAAAGAACTCCCTGATAACTTCAAAAGTAAATGAACAAACAAAAAAATTAACAGAAAAACTTGTAGAAACTGAAACACTATTGAAAGAAAAAGATTCTGAGCTTCAGCTGAAAGAAACAGCCATATCTTCGGTTAAGTCAAAGTTAGTGTCTACTCAGTTAAACTTGAAGCGAACAAAAGCAAGAGAAACTTACTCACAACAAAAAATACAAAAGCTTGAACATCGTGTAACTGGGGAATGTTGCCAAGAAAGCAAAAATCGTATTAAAGAATTAGAAAAAGAGCTTGCTGAAAAAGATAAGGTTATTGCTGATCTCAGTGAAAATGTTCAATACTTATCAGACTTACTTAATGACAATAATTTAGAAAACAGAACCATTAACATTTTTGATGAGATAAGTCAACGTTACACTCCAAGTTTTAAAGAATGTGTTTATGAACTATTGAGGCTTCAAGTGAGTGCATCTAAAGTCGGATCTATTGTTGAATCTGTTCTAAAATTGATGAACTGTTCTGCCAATAGACTTCCTTCAAAACCTACTGTGTTGAATATGAATCTGCAAAGGTTATGTCTCTCACAAGCCCAGATAGCAGAAGTGTTTGCTAAAGGTGAAAATACGTGTCTTCTAACTGATGAAACATCTAAATTTGGCTCAAAGTATATGGGTTATGAGGCATCAGATTCTTCAGGACAGTTGTGGGTATTAGGTCTCAGAGATATTGAAACAAAATCCTCAGAGGATACATTGAAAGTGTTTAAAGAAATTTTGTCAGATATTGATAATATTTCAAATTCAGACAGTGTTTCCCGAGAAATTGTGGCGCACATTTCAGCAACAATGTCTGACAGGGCAGCAACAGAATGAAATTCAATTCATTGCTTGAATGCTACAGGAAAGAAATCATTCCATTAACTTACCATAACTATGATCAATTCAGCAATGAGGAAAGGTCGTCTCTGGAAAATTTGAACAACTTCTTTTGTGGTTTGCACGCCTTGGTGAATTACGCAGAGACAAGCCAGAAATGCATGTCAGAAGTAGAGAAAGAGATATTTGATGACGCGCCACCAATCACTGACAGCTCCTTCAGACAGCAGAATGAGCCAGGCACCTGTCGACTAGTTCGTACAGCATCAAAAGCTTTTGGCGAATGAAGCGGTGGAGATCAAAAAAGTGGATGCCAGGGTCCATTCCAGACATTTGTCGAAGACTTTTTGAAGGAGAAAAACTTGAATTCTGTACCTCTCAAATCCTACAGGGGATCAAGGTTTAATATATTGTTCAGCAATGCGTGTTCTGTTTTTTTTTTGCATGAAAAGATGATAGAATTTCTTGAGACATATGGAGCTGAGAATAGACTATTAAAAGCAGTTTTGTTTGATCTGAAAGTCCCAGAGTATATTGCTGGCATTAAAGCCCTTGGACTCATATCTAAGTTTATTACAGGTCCTCTTTGGTCAATCCTTGAAGACAAAAGTGTTACCATTGTAGATATGAATGAAATATACCACCAGCTAGTGATCTATCTTGACAGTGCTGTTAGGGACATTGATGGATTCATGACTGGACAGTTAGTGTTTGATTACCGTGTAGTGAGAGACCAATTCCTGGAGTGCCTGACTCAACCACGGCCGTATGATCAAGTAGTTGAAACATACTTACAGGTGATACTGTCGGCATTGACTAAACTAGCCAAGAAATTATATGCTGATCATCTACCAGGAGGTAAACTGCGAACAAATGAAATTAAAACTGTGGCTGCACCAAAAACGTCGTGTTTCGCAGAAAGTGTTTTCGGGCAGATGGACCACATGCTAAGAACAAAACCAAACATCTCAACACTAGCAGCTGAGGCAAGCATAATGTTTGCAAATAATAACACACTAGAGTGGCTACAATCTAAGATAACAAAGGAAAGATCACAGGTTATTAAAACAGCATCAAGGAATGTACCATCAATGCGAAGGAAATACAAAGAAAGAATTGACACAATCAAGGAACAGAGGAGAATAAAATTACAAGAGAAAATTAGGAAGAAAGAACAGGCAGAGAGAGATAGAATTGAAAAACAAGAAAACTACACTCGGGAAATAATCATCCATGGGCTGTGGCAGTCGCAGGCAGAGATTGACCAAATGTTGGCTTCATATGAAACTAACCAACAAAAAATCCAAGCACTAAAAACTCAGCTCAAATTTCGAAGGCAAGTGTTGTGTCAAGTGCCCGAAAACAAATCTGATTTTAATATCACAAAGAGTGTAGGGGGACAGAAAAGAAAGAATCTAACTGTGGAAGAACTAACAAATAATTTAAAACTACTTGTTCAACGAGCTATTGTGAAAGACCGAGAAAGTGATGAGCAGGTCCACATGCTAGTGGGAAAAAAGATAAAGCACAGGTTTAAGGAGACAGTGGTAGAAAATGGCGAAAAAGTAGATGTACTCAAGTGGTACACAGGGAAAGTGATTTCTCAGGTAGAACTCCTTACTCCTAATCTAGGCACTCATTAAAAAAGGTGTAGGAAATAAACACATATCATTTGTGAGCAACTTTCGATTAAATGTTTCAGCTTGACAATTCAACCTATTTATGCTTAATATTCCTTTCAGCTGATAAAATACTTTTGATTTGGTAATGGGGCTTTAAACTACATGTATTTATAACTGGAATAATCTTGATTAATACAGTGTTTGCCTAGGTTGTTTAAAAATATCATATATTTGAACTTGTGTGTTTCAGGTACCCTGGTTCCGGGAATGGTTTAATGTCTTGTACGACAACGACCCTGCCGTGTATACACTCAGACACTTGCCAACGGACCTAGACAGAGAAGATCTAAAAATCATTGTATAAAGATGTCAGTTGTGTTTCTCAAATTCCTGATTTAACACTTAAATACCACTTGTTGATACATGAACTTCATCACGCCTGTGCGTTAAGATATTGTCAAACATTTAGAAATTTAACTGCACTCCAACTGTATATTTTATATGAATGTGTGAATTTTTTACAGTGAAATGGTTGTATATCTAGTTTTAAACATCTCTATACAGGATTAAATGACATGTGATTGTTGTGAATGAACATTTTGCAGTGTTTCGGTCATATGCCAAAATGCCGACATCTTTGTCAGAAAATTGCCCATTTCTTAAAATTTCAAAATGCCATAACTTTTTTATTTATAAAGATATCAAACTGAAATAAAGACCATTGTCCTGCATTTCTGAAGAGCTTTAAAATGGTATATAACAATGTATATTTTTAAAAAAAAAAAATGAAAAACCCTTTCCTCACTACTGTCTGTTGAAGAACCAGCCAGACAGCCCCCCCCCCCCCCCCACCAAGCTGCCCACCAGAGGCCAAGCTGTACTTGGTGTTTTGCCAACATGCTGTAATTTGTAAGTACTTCAAGATAATATATTAGAAAATTGTATCCAAACTAAAGTACAAAGTGAGACAGTTTGGTCATAAAAGCCCATTGAGACTGTTTGTTCCATTCCTAAATGAATTTCTTTCATGTTGTCAATCATTTCTGATGTGGCTTTGATAATAATATTATTTTCTAATGAAACTGCTGACTTGTATCAGTCTTTGGTCTGTATTGTGCATCTATTCACACATTTTGTTTGCTCTTTTAAGCAAACATTACATTAATTGCAAATTATATAAGCAATTAAACAAAACTTACTGCACATAGGATGCAGAATGATGTTTTATTTAGTGTGCATATGATTTTCAGCTTATGGACAAGAAAACATATACTTTAACAATCACAGCAACACAATGAGATCCCAATTTTAAAGAAATAATGCCACCTTTCATTAATTCATTAATTCATTCTATCAATCATTCATATATATTCATTAATTCATTCATTTATTCAGTTTACTTATTGAAAAACTTAACATTTCTCAAGGCAAAATAAATAAAAAGTGAGCAGCTTTCATAAAGAATAGAGCCTTTTCCCTTAATGCATTAAAAACACAACCTTAACACATTATAAATGTTTTAAAAACCCTAATTTATTGCTTATTTTAATAGCCAGCCTGGTTGCTGTAGCCACAGAGGAATTTTCAAGGACAAGAACCAGTGCTGGTAAAACTGTGGTCTCGTGTGGTTTTCCATACCGGCTCTCGGCAAGGATTTTCAAGAAAGGAATACCATCTCCAAGTAAGAAGAAATTCTAAGCATGTCTGGTTTGAATGCTTGCAAAATGCATCTGGGTACTCAATAAGATGAGATTTACCTTTGAGTTGTTAAAAACTGATTGCAAAATGTACAAAAGACTATATATTCTATTAAATTTGTCCTGAAAATCTTTGAATTCATGAACTTTTCTGCACATTTATCACATTTATGACTATATTAAAGGTTGTGTATGCCTCAAATGAGTGTTTACAGACCCTCTTCAAACTTTAACAGTAGTGGCAGATAGTTTTATTTGTGTAAAACATTGCTTTTGTGTCTTGCTTGCAGATCATGATGTGCCAATAAGCTCCAGTTAGCTGCGGCCTTTTCCCAGGCGGTAGTCCTGCAATCTGAATCCAGGAGATGCAGCTCTGAATCCAATATTTCAGAAGAATGAAGATGTTAGTCAACTCTGTAGTACTTGTTTGTGTGTAAATGATTCCAATGAGTGAGATTTATAGCAAATCAGGTGTAAATAAGCATCTTATAGACAATGGTGAAGTGCTGTACTCTGAATTTAATGCCAAATCTAGCCTTCAAAACAGATTCTTAAAGTAATTTTTTTTTAAAAATGGGCATAATAATGCTGTCTCTGCATTTTCTACATCATGTAGCCACCTCATACATGAAAATAATAGCAGTTGTCATGAATCTTTAAGTTTTGGTGTGTTTTTTGCCATTTCCTTTGTTGCGCCATTTGTCCCGGAAGCCAACAATTTGGCATATAGTGTTGTTTAGACTGTCTATTAACACATGATCACTAAATTTCTTGTGTTAAATTGAACAGTTCTGTTACCTTTGTATATAAGTGGACCAGAAAAGCAAAAATATTTACAATAAGCCACTCCCCATTTACTCGCTGCCGAGGCAGCGAATTAGCTTTAACTTCAAATTATCAAGTTATTTTGACGTACCTTTGCTATAACATTCCAATCTGAGAAGATCTGTCGATTGAATGAAGGTGCGAATATGGGGAAGATATGCCAGAATATTCGCTTTGATAATGTCATCTCTGGGCAAATCATCAATACTAGACCCTTCAAGTTCTGCCATTTCTGAAGACAGATACACCATCTACTAGTATATATATATACATATAACAATTAACAAAATCAAGTGATTTTAAATTCATGAATAGGGTTTAAAGGCAGCCGATACATAGCAGCATGTATGAACGTAATTGTTCATTTAAATTTTAATTGTTAAACAGTGAGTTAACGTTACACCAATCCCACATTAAAGTTAGTGTGTGCGATTTCCAGGCGTGACTAGTGCGTTACATCACTATGGGGGACACAGCCTATAATAGTTCTACCACTGTCAGAAAATGCTCTTTATGTCAAAAATACATCAGCCTCTCTAAAGTTTTCTACACTTGTCGTTATTTTGTATTTTAACATTAAAATAAGATCTACCAACGCAAATGTTTTAGTAATCTGTGGAATATATATATATATATAAAAGCATTGAAAATTGAATCCATCATAAATTATAAATACACATTTATCATAAACAAAACTGAAATACAAAAAAACCTACATGAATGGTATAGAACGAGCCCAGCAGGCAACAATTTCAGTATAAATATCCTGGCTATGGCCGCTTTATTAGGAATAAAGAAAATAAACCTAACACAAATCAACAAACACAAAATTATTTTTTCGTCTGTCAAAACATAATCTTAGCTAATCAGTCCAGTTCACTACTTTGGAAATCCCCAAGATTTAAATAGATTGTTTTATTCCGTGAGAGCGGTGGTAGTATAATGCAAGGCCGGGTTAAAGTATGGTAAGTGTTTGAGATGACGTGTATTAGAGATAAATTTAGATTTTTAGAAATAAAACGCACTTTTCACTTTCGTTTTAAACATGCCTTGCAAACGCACACACCAATGTTTTGTTTTTTATGTGTATTGAACTCGAGTTCAATATAAAATTATTTTTGGTGGTTCAAGGAAAATTAAACTTATAAATTATACAGTAGACACTGGGTGACACAACATCCGATTCAGTAAAAAATACCCAATCCTAGATACATGTAAGTCTTATTTAATTCCACTTCGGACTTGAAATGCTTCAGGATATTTATTCAGTATTTGGTATTTTTTATAGCAGAATAATCATTTCCAAAATGCCTAAACACAAATTTGACTGATGCATAGTATTTCCAGCACAAACAGTAGCCAGCGTGCGCTATGTGGTGTGGACCGTCAACCTATAACGTATGTTATATGGGGCACTATTCACGACGCAAACAGAGGGCGTGTGTGGGGGGGGGGCGCGTGTGTGTGTGTGCGTGTGTGTGTGCGCGCAAAGGGGGGGGGGGGCGCAACCTATACTGTAGCAAGAGTACGGAATGCTTTAGATTCCTAATATGGTGGGTACAACCTATAACGTAAACATCGTGCGTTATATCCCTATGGGCGATACAGACTATAACGTAGACATTGTGCGTTACATCCCTATGGCGGACACAGCCTATAACGTAAACATCGTGCGTTACATCCCTATGGCGGACACAGCCTATAACGTAAACATCGTGCGTTACATCCCTATGGCGGACACAACCTATAACGTAAACATCGTGCGTTACATCCCTATGGGCGATACAGCTTATCACGTAAACATCGTGCGTTACATCCCTTTGGGGAACACAGCCTATCACGTAGACATCGTGCGTTACATCCCTATGGGGGACATAATCTATAACGTAAATATCTTTCGTTTCATCCCTATCGGGGGCACAAACTTTAACGTCAACATTATGCGTTACATCCCTATGGGGTGGGCACAACCTATAACGTAAGTATCATGCGTTACATCCCTATGGGGGACACAACCTATCACGTAAATATCATGCGTTGCATCCCTAAAGTGGGCGCAACCTATAACTTTAACAGCGTGCGTTACATCCCTATGGGGGCATATCTTGCGTAACATCCTTATTTGGGACACAAACTATAACGTAAACATCGTGCGTTACATCCCTATGGCGGACACAGCCTATAACGTAGACATCGTGCGTAACATCCCTATGGGGGACACAGCTTATAACGTAGATATCGTGTGTTACATCCCTATGTGGGACACAACCTTTCACGTAAACATCGTGCGTTACATCCCTATGGGACACAGCCTATAACGTAGACATCGTGCGTTACATCCCTATGGGACACAAACTATAACGTAAACATCGTGCGTTACATCCCTATGGCGGACACAGCCTATAACGTAGACATCGTGCGTTACATCCCTATGGGGGACACAACCTATAACGTAGACATCGTGCGTTACATCCCTGTGGGGGACACAACCTATGACGTAGACATCGTGCGTTACATCCCTATGAGACATCGTGCGTTACATCCCTATGGGGGACACAACCTATAACGTAGACATCGTGTGTTACATCCCTATGGGGGACACAACCTATAACGTAGACATCGTGCGTTACATCCCTATGGGGGACACACCCTATAACGTAGACATCGTGTGTTACATCCCTATGAGACATCGTGCGTTACATCCCTATGGGGGACACAACCTATAACGTAGACATCGTGTGTTACATCCCTATGGGGGACACAATCTATAACGTAGACATCGTGTGTTACATCCCTATGGGGGACACAGCCTATAACGTAGACATCGTGTGTTACATCCCTATGAGACATCGTGCGTTACATCCCTATGGGGGACACAACCTATAACGTAGATATCGTGCGTTACATCCCTATGGGGGACACAGCCTATAACGTAGACATCGTGTGTTACATCCCTATGAGACATCGTGCGTTACATCACTATGGGGGACACAGCCTATAACGTAGACATCGTGCGTTACATCCCTATGGGGGACACAACCTATAACGTAGACATCGTGCGTTACATCCCTATGGGGGACACAGCCTATAACGTAGACATCGTGTGTTACATCCCTATGGGGGACACAACCTATAACGTAGATATCGTGCGTTACATCCCTATGGGGGACACAGCCTATAACGTAGACATCGTGTGTTACATCCCTATGAGACATCGTGCGTTACATCCCTATGGGGGACACAACCTATAACGTAGACATCGTGCGTTACATCCCTATGGGGGACACAACCTATGACGTAGACATCGTGCGTTACATCCCTATGGGGGACACAACCTATGACGTAGACATCGTGCGTTACATCCCTATGGGGGACACAACCTATGACGTAGACATCGTGCATTACATCCCTATGGGGGACACAACCTATGACGTAGACATCGTGCGTTACATCCCTATGGGGGACACAACCTATAACGTAGACATCGTGCGTTACATCCCTATTGGGGACACAGCCTATAACGTAGACATCGTGTGTTACATCCCTATGGGGGACACAGCCTATAACGTAAACATCGTGTGTTACATCCCTATGGGGGACACAACCTATAACGTAGACATCGTGCGTTACATCCCTATTGGGGACACAACCTATGACGTAGACATCGTGCGTTACATCCCTATGAGACATCGTGCGTTACATCCCTATGGGGGACACAGCCTATAACGTAGACATCGTGTGTTACATCCCTATGGGGGACACAGCCTATAACGTAAACATCGTGTGTTACATCCCTATGGGGGACACAACCTATAACGTAGACATCGTGCGTTACATCCCTATTGGGGACACAACCTATAACGTAGACATCGTGTGTTACATCCCTATGAGACATCGTGCGTTACATCCCTATGGGGGACACAACCTATAACGTAGACATCGTGCGTTACATCCCTATGGGGGACACAACCTATGACGTAGACATCGTGCGTTACATCCCTATGGGGGACACAACCTATGACGTAGACATCGTGCGTTACATCCCTATGGGGGACACAACCTATAACGTAGACATCGTGCGTTACATCCCTATTGGGGACACAACCTATGACGTAGACATCGTGCGTTACATCCCTATGAGACATCGTGCGTTACATCCCTATGGGGGACACAGCCTATAACGTAGACATCGTGTGTTACATCCCTATGGGGGACACAGCCTATAACGTAAACATCGTGTGTTACATCCCTATGGGGGACACAACCTATAACGTAGACATCGTGTGTTACATCCGTATGGGGGACACAGCCTATAACGTAGACATCGTGTGTTACATCCCTATGGGGGACACAACCTATACCGTAGACATCGTGCGTTACATCCCTATGGGGGAAACAGCCTATAACGTAGACATCGTGCGTTACATCCCTATGGGACACAACCTTTCACGTAAACATCGTGCGTTACATCCCTATGGGAGACAACCTTTCACGTAAACATCGTGCGATACATCCCTATGGGAGACAACCTTTCACGTAGACATCGTGCGTTACATCCCTATGGGACACAGCCTATAACGTAGACATCGTGCGTTACATCTCTATGGGACACAACCTATAACGTAGACATCGTGCGTTACATCTCTATGGGGGACACAACCTGTAACGTAGACATCGTGCGTTACATCTCTTTGGGACACAACCTATAACGTTAATATCATGCGCTACATCCCTATGGGGGACACAGCCTATAACGTAGACATCGTGCGTTACATCCCTATGGGAGACAAAACCTATCACGTAAATATCTTGCGTTACATCACTATGGGGACACAGCCTATAACGTAAACATCGTGCGTTTCATCCCTATGGGGGACACAACCTACAGTGTTAACATCGTGCGTTACATTCCTGTGGGGGACACAACCTACAGTGTTAACATCGTGCGTTACATCCCTATGGGGGACACAACCTACAGTGTTAACATCGTGCGTTACATCCCTATGGGGGACACAACCTATAACGTTCACATCGTGCGTTACAACTCTATGGGACACAACCTTTCACGTAAACATCGTGCGTTACAGCCCGAGGAATTATACGTAAAAATACTAGTTACGCCAGAGGAATCATACGTAGAAAAACACTAGACACGCCCGAGTTATTATACATAGAACGATACTTTCCACGCCCGAGGAATTTGAAATAGAAATATACCGGACAAGCCCGTGGAATTAAACGTAGAAATATGCTGGACACGCACAATTTCCCCTTTTTGTATGATGATTTGTGGAATAATTTCAAAGTCAACATAAGTGTTAGACTAATGCAATAGAGGTTATCTTGAGCTCGTCATCAACAAGGCATATTTACATACAACAAAAAACAAACACTTTGATTAACGGTAGGCTTTACTACATCCACGACGTTTATCCATATAAATACAGTTATTAAAGTACTGACATAAAAAGACAAAGCCATCACAGACAATATATGAATGTTCTTAATAGAGAAATAAATACTGATAACATTGCAATGTATAAATACTTTCATAGACAAATAAAGATAATGTGAAACAATGAATTATAATTAAATCAAAACAATCATGAACTATCTATTAAAACTATGACATAACGTTAAACAAATAAATTGGCTTAGCAAGCATTCATCAATCGTCTATTGGCGGTTTTCGAGTCTCTGGGCAATGCATTTCGCTTATTGGAAAATATCAATCAACAACATATTACAAAACCACAGTTTTGCCTTTTAGATACATCAAATGTTTTCAAACAACAAGTTGAAATAAAACGTCCGTTATAGCGAGCTCGACAAACGTACTTCAATTCCGACAAAACACGTGACTTCATCAATAATACAATAAAACTAAAATAAAGTTGTATCGTTTCAAAAAGTTTGATGTGTAAAGAAAGAATATGCAAATAAATATACTGAACAAAATAACAAACACACATATTTGGCCTAGAATGATTGTAGAACAACATTAAGTTTACAAATTTACATATTCAGAATGACACGAACATTAAATGTGTCAACAGGCATCAACATTTGACATTATTGTCACGACAAGCGTATTTGTATAACGGACATCTTAAGCACTATCACTAGCTACTAGACATAAACGGTATGTTGTACCCCGTATGTATATGCATTATATAGATAGGGGAATCACTTCATACTAGACATGGACGGTATGCTGTACCTTTTATCTGTATGCATTACATACATGGAGGAAGCTAGTTTAGGTAACAAACTCTTCTTCTAGACAAAATAAAGAGAAATGTTCGTGGTATAAATGCAATAAAGTACCTAGATAATTAAACATGTTGATTGAGAAGGTTTGGTACATTCAGGCATTCGCCCCACGAATTGTTTTGGCTCAGGCTTAGAAAAAGGCAGTCAAATAAAGGTTTAAATAACAACAAAATGACGCGCATTTATGACTCTTTTTTGGAAAAGAAAACACAAGTACCATTTAAAGAAATAACGTTCAGTTAATACGGGGTGTTGTTTTTCTTAACAAAATCAATACCTTGCTATAATTTGACGTAATACAATGAAAACTGAAGGACCATGCCCAGTAGTACAAACATGAAGTATAAACCCTGTTTACAGGATAGAGTTAGGGCCAAAACGACAATGAACGAGAGACGAAAATGTACAGAAACCACAAACATACATTACTATCGCTTACTCAATGAATGATTGGATTACCGCCTTAGATCACAGAAGCACGAGTTCACTGGGTCATGAGTTAAACGGGGGTTTAAACAAGTGTATATGCGCATAACCTCACACTTGTCGCAACATTTACAATGGTTAAAATATAAGCCTTATGTCATACTGTTACCACTACGTTGATACTTTGCCAATCACACTATCACTATATAAAGGCATGATCGCTATATTGTACAAGGTATCAAATTGCATGACATTAATATGTGAAGCTATCATGAGTACCAACATCATCATTTTAGAGATATTAATTTAACACAATAAAATTGATCGAAATTAAAACAAACACACTGCTTCAACAAAAAGCGAAATCAGTGTTTAAGAGAAGCATATGTACATTTTAAAACGCAAATACCATCGCATCAGAATCAACAACATTGTTACTTTTGATAAAGTATTTTAAAGGGCATCGAACACTAGTAACTAGATTTAGTACAGTTCGTTGGTTATTTCACAAAACATTTGCAAAATGCCCCTAGCCTACACTATGGCAAGTCTTTCGGCAACAACAGCATCCAACTCCTCAAATGTAAACTCCTCGATTCGGCAATTGACCTGTTTCCATTTCTTGAACTGGCGGCCTTTTCCAGATTGATCAACAACCCTAAAGTTCTTGAGCCCTACCAATGGAAACTCAGCGAATTTGTAAGTGCAAACCGATCCCAGTTCCCGTTGACATTCCTCATTTGCGCAATACAAAATCCCTCCATATTCGGCGCCTTCTGGTTCAGTAAAGGTAGGAGCACCTTCTTTGAGAGTAAGATGTCGTTTTGCTTCTTCATCAATGATAACATGATGTGCCCCTTTTATGACTCTAATGTCGTCAGACAAGCAAATAAAGGAACTGCAATTGAAGCATTCAAAGCGGGCACCTGTAGCTGCCATTTGCAGCGTTCTCTGTTGAGCTTGTCTCTCTTCCTCTTGTTTCATATTTTCTTGAATTTCTAAGAGCTCCCGCTCCCAGAAGTTTGCAGGGTCTTCAATGAGCAATTGTAGATAGGGAACGATTTGATTCATAAGTACCTCACATCGCCGATTCTTTTCTTCTTTTTCCAGAATCCAAGAGCCCTCCTCCGCAATAACATAGTACAGACTATTTTCTGCTCTTGCCCGCCCTACAATTGGTAGATGGTGGTATCAGCGAGATATACATGAACTGTTACAACGTATAAAACATTTTGTTTCTTAACTTGTGTTTATAACATAATCTTAATCATGCTCTATAATATTGTTTTTAATTCTGTGATACGCACTGCTTTTGCCGCGTAAAAAAACTTCCTTTTTCTTTTTTGTAAATATTAGGTCCATTTTTACACACTAAAGACAGCATATGTGTCTCCTTCACCGTATATAAAACTGTAGAGGGTGAGAGTGGACTATAGTTAATGTTTCCGCCTCTCACAAATGAGGTCGAGGGCTCGATCCCAACCAGGGGTTCATTTTTTGGCCCTTTCAAAAAGAACGTGTGCACTGTTTTCTATCCAATAGATAGATTGGAGAGAAATTGAAAGTGTATAGCTTCACAGAAGAGCAAGAAAAAAATTGATCATAAACTGAGGCTAATATTCGCTAATCGATCAGTTCGCTGATAGGTCAATTGTAACATTTTCCAGTGTTTACCTCTAGATTGAAGTCTGACGATTTCATTAGTGACATGCTCATAGCGAATCACAAGGTTGCATTTAGATATATCAAGTCCCTCCTCAGCTACAGACGTTGCAATAAGAAGTCGGTGTTGTCCATCCCTAAAGAACTGCAACGCATCTTTCTGGCCACTCTTTGTCATCCCTAACAGAATTGTATTAAGCCTTTTAAATCCAAAGATCAAACTAAAGTGTCGAAGGAAAACAAATACAATTAAATGAATCAATAGAATAACAAACGGATGTCTAAAATACATGGTGTGATGTTTTAAGAAATAACTGTGATCGTAACAAAAGGTCTTGACGAAAAGCTAATTTTGAAAATGCTGGATTTGTTTTACTCCAAATCCTCCAAATCGTTTTGGTATAATATCATAAATGTAAAAAAAATCACAAGTAATTGCACAAGAGAGGAAGAATTTGGGAAGGTTAAATAAAAACAAATATCATTCATCGTTTTATACACAAATTCGTTGTGCATTCTGACATTTCTAATCAATGAAATACCAAACCTCCAACTGAAGCTGAAACACCTTGTCCGACGAATTCGGAAGCATTTAGTCCGTTCAAACTATCTGTTTCGTTCACCCATTTAACCAATGCTTGAGCCAACTCCCTTGTTCGCACAAATATGATTCCTCGGGCATTCTGGTCATTGGAAAGGACCCTTAACAGTATCTCCTCTAGTTTGAGCAATTTGGGGTTTTCTGGTTCGTTGGCAAATGTTTCTTCCCGAAGTTCTAAGGAGGAAGTATGTTTGTAAATGCTTGCAACGACATATGTATCAATATGAATCAAAGTTTACTTCACCCGTACTTTTTGCGCACAAAGTGAGACGTGTACACTATGCAAAATATGAACTGGTAAATTACTGAATTTACAATATAAGCAAAATTATTTAAATCAAATGTGTGTTAAAATTGCATTAATTCTAAGGTTAAACACCAAGAGCCATGAGTAAGGTGTATGTATGATGTTCTGCTGGAACAACCGTATAGTATTCCATAAACTCTTCAAGACCAATTTGAACTACAAAGACAAGCACAGTAGCCAATAGTTTGTAAAAGCACTGTTTTTTAGGCATAAGGCTAATGTCAAGCAAACAGTTAAACGTGAGACACACAATGTATAAACCAACGCAGAGAGAACACACATGCATCAACATATATGTGTTAGCAAATGTTGGGGATACCGCCTTAGAACGGTCAGTGAAACAGAAACACGCTGTGTGCGTATAAACTAGTTGATGAAGGCGCAGCCTTACACTTGTCCAATCATAAGTAAAAATATAAGTCTTATCAGAGACAGCATCAACTTGAAGACAATGAAGAATTGTAAAACACATAAGGTAAACTAATAAAGCAACTTCAACTACTCAACGACTTTATATAAACATCACCTGCATACGAACGAATAATATCAAATGCATCTTTTATCCGTGCATCACGATGAATCATTAAAGCTTTGTTGTAATTCTGGAAAGACACATAAAACTACTTATGTATCCCACTTTACACTCAACATCGTAAGAAAAATCTATTTTTGACACAAGCTTATCATATTCTGTAGCGCTATTTTTTATCAAAAGCCAAAGATTTTAAAACTGACCCGCGGTTTAGAAATGCTTTTCTTAACAAAATCAACAAACAAATAATTCGTATAAATATCGTAAAATCGTAGCGTGACCCATGTGCATGTACCAAGTGCTCAACTAAATGCTACATAATTACCTCTAAGTGTATTCGACAAGGATTTACCACTCGGCGGATGTCTTCTGATTGGACTTTGGCGATAGCTTTCACGAAATCCGCATTCCATTGCAGGTATTTTTCGGTTCCAAATGCTGCTGGAAATCTGCATGTCGTCTGTATAAATTTGTCATCGGACGCAGCATTCCGTACAGCTTGATGAACAAAACATTGAATTAGTAAAACTTACAGCTCTTCCAGGGTTAGCATTCTTTCAATATTCTCATAGTTTGAAATTATTTTAAAATCCTTGTTAAAATTTAAAAAGAAAGCACAAAACAATATTATCCTCATTATACTGAAAACATTTCCACTGAAAACAATGTTATTGATTATTTGTAGAAATTTAAGCCCGTAAAATTGTTCAATAACCACTTATATCCTAAATTGTCCTGAAGCTTGTGCCATATAGTCGAACATGTTTTTGGCTATTTTCTCTACAGCATTTTTGAACAAGTCGACATGTCTTCCAGGTACGGGTAATAGTTCTGTAATAACAAAAGAGCACTTGTTTTCCCTTTCAATAGCTGTAATGTAATTCGATATCATTTTTTTATAATTATTCATTTTGTTATTCAATTTTATATTCATTCTCTTAAAACGCAATACTTCCCCCTTTTCTTCATCACTACATATCTCCAAATGGCGCTTAACCAAATATCGTTAAAAAAGTCAGTTGTTAATTTGTATTTTATACCTTCAACCGGCGGGTTCACATATAGTTTCAATTCCTCAATTGTTTCTGGCTTCCTAACAGTACAGAGAACCTTTGCATCCATGTTTGCCATTATTTTCTTCATATGATTTACTCCCGAATCCCATTCTGTTTTTCCAGCAACGCCCAAAGATGCAGTAAGCCCTACAATCTGAAAGGAAGAGCTATGTAGAAATTACAGTCAAAGGTAGAAGCTCAATATGATCGTTTATTTTAAAAAAAAAACACAGCAACTCAACTTAGTGTACATGCTACTTGAATCTACTTCCATATATAGTCACGATGCCGAATAAGAGATGGACGAGGTAAGTTACTAGAAAAATTGTGTGTTGCTGTTCGCCTATTTTAACACAATTGCTAGTATTAATATCAATATATTTACAGCAATGTTTTCATTGTTTCAAATATAAATCGTGTATCGGTCATTAAAAGTTGTAATAATCTTTACAGGCTCCACGTACACACTTTTACCGCACTTTTATCGTGAAAATAGTAATCAACTTCTCAAAATAAATGTCAATACTTATCAGAAGGCTTGTCGATCAATAGGAAAAAACAAATGGCTATTCAAAAAGATCGGACAAATGGTTTTGACTATTGACCGACAATCATTCAATACTTTGAGATGTTATAACAAACGCAACGTCGATGGATACTCACCTGGGGCAGTTCAGAAGACTCAATTTTCTCCCGTAATTTTAGGTCAAGATATCGGCTCATAATTTCATTATACATGTGTTGTTTGTTTGAGTGATGACATTCGTCGAACACAATCAGAGAAAATTCTTTGACGCTTTCAATTTTCTTTGCTCTTAAAGCATTCAACAGAATCTGTGCCGTTACAACAAAGATGTCTCTTCTGCAATAAATAAAACTAGAGCTATCACAGCAGTGATTTCTACATCCACACGCCACCTTGACAGAGGATGTTATTGATTAACCCAAGCAAATAACCAGATAAGAGTCGTTATAAAAGTGTCTAGATTTTACCAAGGAAAGTTATTCTTATTTGCCACAATGTCAATCTAAATTCTTTAATTTAGACAAAAGTGTATAACTTATGTTCAGCGGCATTTAACTAAGAGTTGGCCGGGGTCGGTAAAAACGACATGTCAATAGATAAATAAAAGTGTGCCAAGATTCAGATTGATATATTTAAAACTGTATCAGAGTTTGCTCCACGAACTCAACTTGTGACTCGATATGGCCATAGGACACGAAAAACACGCCAAGAACCATTATGCATTATGGTGGAAACGCGTACCAAGAATCAGAGCGAGGTCTTTGAAACGTTGAAGAAATTCGCTACATAAACACCAATAGCAGCTATGAGTTCAAACCACAGTCAAGGGGACATAACTCTAACATAATATGGTCATAGGTCACAAATATACGCGTAGTGCTACTCTGCATCAAGGTTGTAATGTGTACCAAGTATCAGAGTGATATATCTAAAATACTGGGAAAAAGTCGCTCCATTAACGCTAAATTAGCCAAATGTGTAAAATACTCGTATTAAATGGCACACATATCTAACATAAAATGGCCGTAGATCACGAAATATATATCAGGCACATTAACCTACAATGGTGATAATATGTACCAAGTGTCAGAGCTCTACCTCTTAAACTGTGCGAGTAATTCGCTTTTCAAACTCCAATATAGCCCAGGTGCAAATCATATTTAAGTGCACATAACCCTTTCATCAAATGGCCATAGGATACGAAAAATAAGCCAGACATTACTGCCCATCATGGTAAAAGTGTGTTCCAAGTATCTGAGTGATATCGCTAAAACTCTGGGAGCAGATATCAGGGTAATACCTCTTAAACTGTTTGAGAAGTTCCCTATATCTAACCAAGTGTGCAAAACATTCGAATGGCCGTATGTTATGAAAAATAATCAATGCACTACTTAACACCATTGTGGTAATGGTTCCCTTTAAAAATAGGAAAATATTTGCCCCCAAAAACTCCAATATAGCCAAAAGGCAAAACAAATATTCAATGGCATATAATTCTAGACAATCTCGGTCATGGGCACTTCTACCCCAACATGATGGTTATGAGTGCCAAGAATCACAGTGCTTCAGAATATTTTGCCAAAAGACCACCCGTCCGACCAACCAACCGTATGGCGACTACAGTTAACTGTATTTACGCTGTATTTACGGGGGTATAAAAACAGTTCAACATCTAAGTCGGGTTAGAAAATAATTTCACCTAGAAGCACAAGGTAAACAAAAACACCAAAAAAATGTTTCTATTTTTAATATAAACATATGCATGCATTCAGACCATAAGTCGTTCATAAACGTAACAACGCAATGACTTGTCAAACTTAGAGAAAAGACAGGGACAAGCCCAGTAGCCTAAAATATAACCAACATTTTGTTTAAAGGCAAGTGCAAACAAATATCAAATCTGAGACTGAATCGCATAATGCCTTATTGTAATATGATATAAGAATAATTTCATTGCATCATGTTTTTATCAGACTTGCCTTTCAAGGAAATCCCAGAGCATTTGCTTTTTTAGCCTGTGGACGTTTCCGCTGAACACCTTTGTCCTGTAAGTTGGGAGTCGTTCTGCACATACTTCTCCTTGCTGAATGGCTAGAGCTTCGTTTTCGACAAGAAATAAAATACGACCATTCTTTTGTTCTGCTGTTTTCTGTCTTAGGTGAACCTTTAAATACAATTTTGTGAAAGAATCGAGTATGCACCATATGGCGTAATAAGTGTAATTACTTCAAATGCAGTCTCATCAGATACCATTAGGTTATGTAATGTCATTGTAGTGTTCAATAACAATACATCATTTGTTTTAATAATAAAAAAAATACTGAATAAAAATATGTATGAGAACGAACTGTTGCTTTCATAAAATAATGCAAGAAATGATCATATACAATGGTAGGATGTTTAGCATTTACATAACTTCTTCACATTATTTCCTGAAAACTCTTGTGGAAGATGATTTTTCAAAAGATTAATTACCTGCATAATTCTGCATGCTACCCTGGTTTTGCCCGAGTTCGTTGGAGCAACAACTATGACATTTTTTCCCTCACAACCCTCTTTTGCTAACTCCTCTTGGTAGCCTCGTAGACTTATATCCACGTCATCGCCATTCGTTCCAAGATCCTCTTGATCTGGAAAAAATGAACACCTTGCTACAAACACTTTTTCTTCAATTTGATATTTATCAAATACTTCCAAATACTTACTTTTCCAAAATGTTCAACACAACCGTTACTTTCATTATCACCACCGCCACAATCACCACCACAACCATCACCATTACCACCACGTTCCATTACCACCATCACCATTTTCACCACCAGCACCACCATCGCCATTATCACCACCAGCACCATCATCATTACCTTCACCACACAACTACCACCATTATCACCACTATCGACACCATCACCATTACCACCACTACTACAACCATCTTCATAATCACCACTACCACCATTACCACCACCAGCATAACCAACCATCAGTACCACCATTACCATCATCAACACCACAATCACCATCTTCACCACCATCATTACCACCACATCCACTATTACCACCACATCCACCATTACCATAACCACAATAATCTACACGATCACCACATCAGGTTGTTCAATCAGAATACTAAATATTACACTGTTTTTAAAGTACCTGTGGCAGTTTTTATCTCAAACTCTTCCTCGCCCAGGAATGTTTGCTCGTTTCGTGTCGCATTCCCTTCATTTTTCCCAGTGTCGTGGACACCTAAAGCATACATTGTAGTAACTATTTAATCAGTAGGTAAGTTTCAGTAAAGTATATATATATTAAACTTTCACCATAAAAATGCTTTTTTGCTACAATAAAATGTATACCATTAAGCCTATCGGTATTTTCCGGAACTGAACGGAACGCCATCTAGGGCATTAATTATTATTAAATCGAAAACATGAATACTCCTAAATCACGATCAACCATGAACTAGATAGATAAGATTGTTTGCAGGTTTAACCAGCATGTAATGCATGTTCATTATTGGTTTCGGTTGATAACATATACGAGACTACATATGTGTCAGAGTAGAACGAACAGATTTACATTCTGTAACTCAACGTTTTTTTTTAAACAATTTCTCTCTACAGTGTAGCATTAAAAACAAAACTATAGATAAGCAGTAACATAATAAACGTGATTGCAAATGGAAATGATGATTTAGTGAAACTGCTATATTCTTTCATGTAATTTGTAATAAAAATGGTTCTCCAAACTTCCTTGTAGAACTGTGTGTACTTAAAGTCGTACATGTATACATGTTAGTGTGTAAGGTGTGTGTTTTTATGATGTTATAAAATTTTAAAGCATTAATGCTACTAAGCTAGGCCTACTTGTTATGATAATGTACATTGCATATATTTTGTGATATTAAAATCCATCTGTTCAAAAGTGAAAACGTTGTCGTTGTTCAGGTGATTTTTCCCATTTCCTGATAAAAAAATCAGGCCAGAAAACATAAACATCCGTTTATTATTGTAAAAACAAATAACAAAGGTCAGTTTGAAACACTTTATAAATAGTGAAAGAGACAAATTGTTACCAGATAGGTCTGAATCCTCCGACAAAATATGTGAAGACGCCATTGTCAGTTTGTCAGTTTGATCTTCCCACGTGATTTGTGACGTCACATTGAAATATTCGATCCAGGATATAAGTTGTGCAGTCTAAGGGGAAAAGTGCACAATACACTCGGTTATTGAGGTAGATGTTGCACATTGCAAAATGATAATCAAAGCGCTTACAGCGTTGAATGGCTGTCGGCCTGTTTAGTTCTGATTGTAGTCATGTAATGCCGAATTTAATAGAAAGTGTGTGAAGAATTCTTCGTTTGTTTCAAGAACTTTCAGCTCAGAATCTTGAGATAGTTTCATACGCATATTTTTAAGCCACTGATTTAAATATGTTCATTTTATTTACAATTGGCATAGGTCGAGGTCAATAGTTAGATACATCAATACATAGGGAATAAATAGAGCGTGTGTGATTCGATCCCCAGGAATTTTGGGCGAGGATCTTGCCATCGTAGATAGAAACCTTAATCATGAACTTTATTAATATGTCCAATGCATTTATTCTGATGCATTTGGTCTGCCGGGCATAGTCAATTCTGGAAAATAGTAAATGGTAAAAGCAAAATAATTGTTCAAGCATCATTCAAAGACCATTATTTTCATTTTAAAAAATGTTAATAAAACTGTTAACGTTAACAATGAAACAAGCGTAAATCATAACCTATTCAATTCTGTCTTGAGAAAGACCAACCCAATATGTTAAAGACTAGGTTTAATACGAATAAGTTACTACACACGAAGATATTTCACATCCACAAGTGAAGGTCAATATAATACTTCATGTACTTCTCAACAAATAATTATCAAATGACACGATATAATGTGTCACATATTAAATCAACAGCAGCTGACATCAAAGAAGCCGCAATCTCCCACACAAAACAAAGCAAAAGCAAAAAAAAAAAAAAAAATAATAATGATAGCACACATGCGACATTGTGATTCACACAGAAGGGCATTGAATACATGTACAATAATATAATAAACATTCCGGATCAAAGCGCAGTTCTAATAACCCTTTTATTACATACATTACTGATTAGATCACTTAAAAGCCACATGTCATTTTAACGACGTACTATTTTGTTTTATGACGTAATTTTAGCATCGCGCAACGATATTATGACGTGACGTCACAGAAGTGGAATACGGCCGTATTGCACTGGAGTGGAATACGGACTTTCGTATTTTGCGATATGTATTGCGTGTGGATTTATGATGGGTACATAATAAAATAGGGATTATGACTGCGTTTTGATCCGGGAGGTTGTATTCGACTCGATTTTTGCAGATTCGGATTTCACGAGGCGCTGAGCGAGAGAATTAAAAATCTGCAAAAATCCACGAGAGTTGAATACGACATTCCGGATCAAAACGCAGTACTAATAACCCTTTTATTATATACATTACTGATTAGATCACTAAAATGCCACATGTTACCATAGTAAATGTCATTTTAACGATGCACTATTTTGTTTTATGACGTCATTTTAACATCGCGCAAAGACACTTGCTATGACGTGACGTCACAAGAGTGGAATACGGCCGTATTGCACTGGTATGGAATACGGACTACCGTATTTTACGATATGTATTGCGTGTGGATCACGAATCACTGTGATTAAATTGTTATATTCACTAATTATTCAAACACTGGGCAGATGTTGGTGTCATAATAGTAACCACATGAATACTTGCTAAACGTATGGATAACAGATATGGAAAACGTTCTGATCGATCTGCCAAATGCGCAATTTAATACCTGAGAAGAGATGAACTGCAGCAAAATCAATACCTGGTACATGCTTTGCAATTTGGTATTATATTGTCCCTAATATCTAAAGATAAACATGTCAGATAGATAATGAATAATTGTGACCGCTCAAAGTTTAATTATTAACAGATTAGTCAACCCAACCCAAGTGAAATCTTAATAGCTTTTAAAGGGACTGTACACCAGATAGGCACCAAAAATGTTTTGTTCTGTAACGAATCTCAGGACAATTATTTAATAAAATGTTTACTCTTTGATATCGTAATTGTAAAAAAATACCAAAATGTAAAAACAAAATCGAGTCGGAGACCGGGTTCGAACCAGTGTCGCCAAAAATGGAGTCCAGTGTTGTATCCACTGTGGTACGAAGTACGAAGGCTTACCCTAAACGGTTGGAATATTTAAGCTATGTACCTAACTTGGTAATAACACGTGATAACATCGACTAGCCAATCACGCATACGGAATGAATTCTACTATGTAGACATACCTAGTGATCTCTTTTAATGGAAAAATACGGAAAATAACTGCGAAAAAATAAATCAATTGTAAACTATGTGGTACTTTAGTTAGTAAGTTTCAATGCATTGTACACATCGATACCAAGTTTATGTCGGTTTTCGTCATTTTTCTCTTTGTTCGCTATTTCATCATATGGAGTACAGCCCCTTTAAAAGCGTCTGCATTTCGAACTCCTCGGCCATTCTCTATCGAAAACAACATCGGATGTATATGGACGGTTTACAATGTAAGAACTCTTTTCACTTTAACTACGCTGCAATAATACTCGCTAAAAATATGGATAACAGATGTGGAAAACGTTCTAATGGATCTGCGCAATGTTAATACCTGAGAAGAGATAAACTGCAGCAAAATCAATACCTGCGTGATGCATGCTTGGCTATTGAGTTTGATATAATATTGACTAAAATATCAGATAAAAAACCAAGCCAGATAGGAAATCAAAAATTGTGATCGCTTAAAGTTTAAATATCAACAATATTGTCAACCAAAGTGAAATCTTAATAACATTTATAGGCGTCTGACCTCCTACACCCCAACAATTATAACATCTCCGTTCTGACTGAAAGGACAATGTCGCAAAAACTCTGCGAAAATAAAATAAATAAATTCGAATCCAGACCAACAGCACTGATAAAAGCTCTTAATTTATTCTGAAATAACAGATATGTAATTCAAGAACCATTCAACGCTCCACATTGATGTTTTATGAATGTACATAAGCTTTAACGGGAAATAACTATCAATCTTTTAACCTAAGTAAAGGACTAATAGCCGCCCTTTCACCAAATTGAATAGTTTAATGAACTGATATGTAATCTCCAAACTAACGCACACTTTCAAAAATAAGAAATCAGCCACATTAATGCAAAATGCAGAAGAGGGAACTTAATAAGATTTACGAGCAACCAGAAAAAGGCAAATAAAAAAGACACCAAACAACCGAATTAGAAGGGTCGGAAGAATGCATTAGAATAAGAATCTGCAGTGTGACCGGTTCTGCCTTTTTAACGGTGTGAGGTTTCCAACTAGATAAATATCTCAAGGACAAATTCAAAATACAATTATTAGTATGATCAGTGTTAAGGCCTAAACAAGCATGCAGAATCATACCACCTCTAATGTCAGTCGTGATACTGTTCACAGACCTAAAAGATCTGCTGAGGAACTGAGAATACAACTGCAACGTTACGGTAGATTATGGCACGTAACACAAGTTAAAATACCATCAAAACAAAATAAAACCCGCCTACTGTACTCGCAAATTCTTATTAGTACTCCAAACGCTATATAAATTTGCAAATCATGCTTTAAATACATTCGCTGAACATCTAAAACATAAAAAAACAATCATGCACAAATCTAAATTCTTCATCTGTTACCAATGGTTCATTTAAAACCAAGCCTTCGGGATTAAACTCCTAAAACTGCAATTTATTTATGGACCGCAAATGCCACCCCGACAACGCGTCATCCAGCCGGTTAGTATACGCCTAGCAGCCTTAATCGGAAAATAATAAACTGCTGCCAACACAGCAGATTTCTCTTAACAAATCCTGCAATAAATGACACCTTGCTGCGACAAAACAAGCTGCTATGTTATCACTAAAAATGATAATTTTCTTACCTTTTAATTGACTACTCCAAATCTTCAGGCAAATAACAACAGCTTATAATTCTTATGAACTGATACGAAGACTAAAATCTGAAATAATATCAGGAAAACCACTATGAAAAACCCTAGAGAGAGACAACCCCTGTATCCAGAAGCTAAACATTCCATCTGCCTATGACCATTCACTATGGTCAATAAGTGAACACCATTGAAAAGAGGCAAAAACTTGTCCCATCACCATTAATGTTTATGAGCTACATCATGAATAGGATGTTTATTGGTAGTTTCTCTACAACATAATCGCAACAAGATCCCTGTCAACAGAAATGTACCTATTTTAGCAATTCCTTAAAATAGGCAGTGACCTCTCTCAATATCTCCTGAGTGTAATCTCTCCTAGTTACCTCTAAAGTAATAGTTATATAGTTGAAATGCACCGTTGAAAAACCATCCCCACAGAAGGCGGACTAGCCATGGCGAATGTCTTTTTGTAAACATCCGGGTTAACTGTTGGCACCGTGTTTAATGGAGAAAAAACTAAACCATCTTCAAACGGACTCTTCCTGAATAGACTAAATCTTTTTTTTCAAGTTCTTCAAAATATGCTATGGAATCTTTTCAGCGCCTTCATGATTTTAAACATTGTCAAACTGTAATCCACAGATAAACCGTTACGAAGCCAGTCGCAAACCTAAAGACCAAAGGAACCATTCAACATACGGCTCATATAATCATTATCAAATTTGCTATGAACTGGTATACGACAACCCTCAAAATTGAATTTACCAGAAGCCCTAACTACTTTATAAACCTGATTTTTATACACGAACCCGCAATTTGACCTGATTTTATTCAGAGCAAAACACACACTGTTGTGTTTACACACTGTTGTGTTTTAAAAGCAATATACGCCATATTATCCATGCACCTCCAACCTTGAACCACGGTCAACTGCTGAGAAACGAGATTTCAAACAATAATTTGGTAAAAGAAATCAGCTGCTGTACCTTGTACTCCCAAGATGAGCCCATAAACCACTAGGAAGTCGAGCCGAAACGTGCGGACAATCTGACAAGCATTTAGGGTGTTCCAACTCTTTTTAATCGATTTGCCAACATGAATCTTAGAGTTATTAGAAAAGGTATAATTTCTGAAACATATTTTAAGCCTTCGCTCCACAACACCAAACGTAATAGCGTGTGGTGGTACAGGATTTTTCCTATTCGAATTGACATCGAAACAAGAATGTTAAGTTTTAGGCAAATCTTGTTCAACCTTCGACAATTAAGCGGTCTACAAAATTGTACTTTGTCGGTTTTTTACTTTATGATGATATGCATGATAACGGTAATCAAATTAAAAAAAAATATTAAAAGGAGGTAAATTAAGACAGGCATGTATGGAATTTGGTTATGACATACATACATGTATAGTAACTGTTGACGGCTAACCATCTCAGTAACGCAAAAATTGAAAAAGACGTGTTTGGTATGGCTCACTGTGTGGGAACGGACACCGAATATAGCTCAAAAAGTGATAAATCGATAAGCGTTTGATTTTGACATATGGCAAGTTGTTATTTATCATGTTTTGTATATATAGGTGATATATTTATCAAAATAAAAATGTTTTGAACAGCTTGGTTCTGTGCAATAGACAACTATGATGGGAATGTGTCTCCTCTCCTGTATAATAGCACAATTCTTGCCGAAAGTTGCATGATCGCTTACAAATGTTCAGTAAGATGGTACGAATTAAAACATAAAACAAAAAAAAAAAAAAAAAAAAGCATAAAACTGATACGAGAGATTTTATTGTAATTATAGCATCTAGTATTGTATAATATATCAATACGATGTTTTGTTGTTCTGGAGATATTCATATTTTTGATGAGCTGAAGGTGTACTGGGGATAGATGAAGCAAATTAATAACTGCACAGGGAACAGCTATTGAGTGGACTGAGGATAGTAGCGATGTATTTAGAATAACGAGATTGTGATGATGATGATAACCCCTTTTTATCTCTACGCAAAGTCGGGGAAAATTATTCGATGTTGTCCATACCGAGGGATGAGAGCAAAACATGCTGTTGTTTTCTGTATCTGTATGTACTTAACACTGGCTCACTCTGACTTCTCTGTATGCTCGGATGTCTTTGCGTCCGCTGTTTGGTCTTCAAGAGCAATACCTGTAATGGCTGGTTTAATTGAGAAGATATTGCGTTCACAGATGGGGTTCCGATTGTCTGAGTTTTGCCCTTAGTTTCTAATATGCAATTTGCAATTCAATGCCAATGGATTTTGTACTTAGCAATATGTATCTTTTTTTTAAATAAGTTAAGTATGATTAAACAATATTGAGTTCATATAGATTAGTTTACCATTGTGTTTTTCACATGGAACACCGTTCGAGTCGAAATTACATGCATATTTGAAATACGGAATTGTAAGATATAGTTATGCATTCACTTCCGGGGATTTTGATAATTTGCATAATGTTGATATTTCTGTTTTCAATAGATTCAACATTATAATAATTTCATGTGTAATTTGACATCATTTGAAACTGAATGTATATTTCCCTTCTGACAACTTTAAACTCTTTTTGCATAAATATAAATATCAATGTTTACTTTGTTTTCATATTTGTATTCATTATATGCCTTCATCAAGCCTCGTTATACTTTGTATCTATTTATTTTCATATGTGTGGACTCTGCTTGCAATAAGTCTAAGAATTCACTTTGAAACTTTCAATGAGTTAACTAATGACATTGTTTCAGCAAATTTAAAAAAAACGATATTTCAAAATGACTTGGCGAAATCTCCATTTGAAAAAGAAAGGTCTCTTATTGATTTGGAGAGCTGGAGAGTTGGTAGATACTAGTCACAATGGCGAGGAATTTTTCGTAAAGAGATACAAGTCACACCTGGGTAATTATACGTAGTAAGATACTAGTTACCGCCGAGAAATTAAACGTAGAAAGATGCTAGTCACTCCCGAAGAAATATATTTTGAATGATACTTCAAACGCCCAAATAACTATACGTATATAGATACTAGTCTCGCCCGAGGAATTTTTCGTAGAAAGATACTAGTCACGCCAGGGTATTTATACGCAGATAGAAACTAGTCACGCCTAAGGTATTATACGTAGAAGGATATAAGTCACGCCTGAGGTATTATACTCAGAAAGATATTAGACACGCCCGAGGAATTATACGTAGAAATATACCAAACACGCCCGAGGAAATGTGTGTAGAAAGATACTAGCCACGCCCGAGGAATTTTACGTTGAAAGATAGTAACCACACCCGAGGAACTATACTCAGAAAATTACTAGTCACGCATGAGGAATTTTACTTAGAAACATACTAGTCACACCCTAGAAATTATACGTTAAACGATACCAGTCACGCCTTAAGAATTATATGTAGAAAGGATACTAACCACGCCTGAGGAATTATTCATAGAAAAATACTAATCACGGCCGTAGAACTATACTTAGAAAGATACTCACGCCCGATTAATAATATTTAGAAAGACAATGGACACGCCCGCGGAATTATACGTAGAAAGAAACCAGTCAGATACACAATTTGTTCATTTCTGAATAAATGGAACATTCACATAAGCAAGATATTGCTTTTCGAAAAAATTAAACTATAAATGTCCTTTCTTCCTACTTAGGTAGGACAATTTGGGAACAATTCGAAAGTTAACAGCTGTGTTAGATTTATGCAATATTAGTTAAACGAACTTAAGCTCTATCATCTAAATTGTGTATTTACATATAACACATAACAACTCTTATATTAAGTTATTTACTGTAAGCTTTACTACATCCATAACAAGAACTATTTTACGTTTCCTTATTTATCCTTATAAATACAGTCCTAAGTTAGTGATAAAGAAATACTGATACCATTGCAATGTATGAATTCTTTCATATAGAGACAAAAACGGTAATGTAAAACAATGAATAAATAAACACAATCATAAAAATACCTTTTCAAATTATGACATTACATTTAAAAAATTAATTGCTTTAAGCAAGCATTCACCATTCGTCTTTTCGCTGTTTTACGAGGTTCTTGGCATGCAATTCGCTTATTGGAACAATACCAATCAAAAACATGATTTAAAAAAAGGCTTAACATCACAACAATGACGTAGTAGCGCATTTGGTATGTCCACTTTTAGTTTAAACATATTTTATTCATCAGCGTATACACACATAACATAAAGACAAACAGAAAACACATGTACAATCTAGAAAAGGATTAGAACGAAAGATAAATATATCTTAATTAGTCATTCTCCAAACCTAAGCAAAAGTACATATTTAATGACGGACATTTGTACAGTTTACAATGTAGATGACACAATGATAATGATATTGTTGAATTGCACTAATGATAGTGTTAAGCGTAATTTGGCTTTATTTAATGTTATTAAATATTTAAAGATTTGTTTTACAGACGACGTACACAGACAAGATAGTCGCTCAAAGTTAAACATTTTATGTGATCAACAATGAGTTATAAGCTCTTTTACGCTGTCGAATTTTCATTTTAATGTCATTATTCATCCAAGGAGGTTCAAGAGAATTGATAGTTATAACATTGTTTTGGAAATATCAACAATTGATTTAGTAAAATAAGAGGTGAACAAATCAATATTTGTTTTCCTAACTAGTGACCAATTAGTGTCCGAAAGACTCAGGCAAAGTTCCGTATAGTTCCAATTGTCATATTTCCATATTCTACGCCGAGTAACCTTCCTTGTCGGTTTAGTTTATGGTATCTAAAAATTCCAAAAATACGACAATGATTCGTTTTGATCTAGAAATGACTCTCCAACTCCACTTTGGACTAAAAAGTTTGAATTGAAAATAAATAAAAGCTCGAAAATTGAGAAAGAATTTTCTGTAAAGGGGGTTGGATCTGAGATGCATTGTTCAATGGCAAACTGTTGTGATAAAGAGTTGATTTTGCGCCCCGAACTATCGATTAATGTGTTCAGATTGAAATCACCTGTAATGATAATATCCTCAATACCACTTTCTCTTGCCAAACCTATATAATCTTCAATAAGGCTATAATAGTTATTATCAGAGTAAGGAGGACGATAGAACACTTTAGCGCAATTAACTCAAAATAATTCCTTCTTTAAAAATTGATAGCGTCTTTGATATAAACGGCAACACCACCATATGAATCTCCTTGCCGATCACGCCGAACTGGTCTTGAGAAGCCAGAGATTAGAATCTGTAATTGCTTTAGCTAACCAAGTTTCAGAAAAGGTAAGGATATCGAAAGAACTTAGTTCAGTTGACAATAAATCCAGTTTCGGTAGAAGACTTTGAATATTATAGTGCATAATAGAAGGGTAGTTCGGACAACACAGAAAAGTTGAAAGATTTGTGGACATATCGTTATGTGAACTACCAGGGGAAGAGTCGTGCTTTGAAATGGGACCAGGATTAAGTTAAATATCACCTGACAGTGAAAGAAAAAATATGCAACCAAGTTAAAACTACCATGGACAACATAAAGCACAAGCAATGATAGAGAACTTGCATTTGTACTAAACGTTTCACTTGCCGTGTGACTTAATGTCCAATTGCACTTCGATCGCATACATTAATCAAATATATGCAAAAAGCTACAGAAACATGCTCAGTAGCAAAAAGTTTAAACATAAACCCGGTTTAGTAGCAATGGGCAAACGCCAAAGACATATAACACAAATTCACAAACAAGAAACATAGAACAGCACACAACTCTACAAACAGCACAGTGCATAAATACTATATATATATATATAAATAATTGGTATGTTTATCAAGAATTGTTAGGTACCGCCTTGGAACGGTCAGTAAAATATAAATTTACTGGGGGTTTAAATCAGTTTATGTGCACAAACCTCACTCTTATCCCAACAATTCTTAATAAAGATAAAACGCAAAAGATAAATCTTATCAACGTATTTAACTTGGAATATTTGACGTGCAAGAATACCTAAGTTAGATGTAGCTGTGATATTTCATTTCAAAGAGCTTGATAAGCTCAGAAGGAAGAAAAGATTCACAGTAAGATGGAAACGGCCGTTGTACCTATATTTAGCATTTCGAACGACGTTTATTTTTGTTTGCCTATTCATGTAATTGATCTAACAAAAAGAGATATGCTAGTATTATCGGCGACACAATGTTACAAACAAGGTTCGGCCAAGATGTTTCTTCATTAGAAAATGAAGTATCCAGAACCACACCACCACTACACTGATAGTGAAAGAAAGAGAGGAAAAGCAATGAGCATGTATATGAGTAATCATATGATAGTGCGTATGGAGGACATAGTATATCTGATTTTGACCATGTTCAAAGATCTATATGAGGACGTTTGACAAAATATAAAGAGAGCGTATAGACTAAAGTACAAGTACAAATAAACAGACGGAAAAAACTTGGATGTTGGAAGCGTAGTCGAGTATATTATGTAAAAAAGAAAAATAAGAATGCCTAAGAATAGCAATGACATTCCATAGTAGAAATGAATGTGTGCTTCATGTTAATGACAAGAATTTAAGAAAGAATATCCATGTACAGACGATAATGAATTGCAAATGAGTATTGTTCTATAGCATGCATATTAACAAAAAGCATATGCCATTACCTCATTGACTGAATTTTAATGCTATTTTTTAACATTTTACAAATTATGTGTACATTTTTTAGAAAACAATAGACTAAACTCCACTTCTGAATTTAACATGGTAATTATTAACAAATCAAATTATTTCGTTAGGCCACAACAAATTGATCATTTGTTCGTCGGATTTGCCGAACCTAAAATTTGAAAAACGAAAAAAAAAAAAAAAAAAAACTTTTTTTTGCGCCCGCACTTACTATTTGGCCGCGCATATTATTTTTTTTTTTGTTTACTTCTGAATTTCCTCTATTTTCTGAAATTCTTTTACGAAGAATTTAATCTTTCAACGTCGACTTCGCCTTTTTTGAAGGTATTTCCATGCTTTACATTTTTCGCGAGCAAAATTTCCTCGTGTCAGGACAAAATCAGGACCGGGTAACCGCAAAACAGCCGATATTTGTTGACAGTCTTTTATGTCGGGAATATTTTGCAGGACGCACCGTTGTTATTTATTTCCGGTATTAATTTTCGGGTTACTTTCAGTTTTCGTAATGTAAAATACACGTTTTAAATGAAAATCAGTGTCAAAGTCAATAGATTACAGTCTTCAGTAAACAACAACAGTTTCACAGAGTCGAAAGCAATAATTATTTATGTGTGTTTTAAGTAATTCATTGTTTTGTACTCAAAATTTTGTGTTAAATAATAACTAAATCGAATTTTGAGCGCAAAACTTATATTAAAATACACGGACACACGACTTACAACAATTGAACATGTTTTCGTGAGTTATTTTTTAAATTTTCTAAAATGCATTTCTCAGTTTTCATATAATCATTATCGTTATAAACAGATAAAAATAGTAGGACTTGTAAATGTTTTAGAAACAGCCTGTACATTATATTTATGAACCAGTCAATCCACGGTAACCACGCCCCCTCCCCCCAGGTCCTTGGGTATAGCAGGGATAGTCGGGGAAATGGGCCAAATTTTTACCTTCCAGGTGGCCCCACAGTGCCGGGTGAATGCAGTGGATTTACCCGGGGTTGGCTGGACCGAAAGTCAAAATCCCCTCTATTCCCCGGACATTGGGGCGTGGTTACAATTGACTAGTGCATTACACACATGGACAGTATAAAAAACCCATCAGTAAAACCAGAAAATAAAACCTTTTATAAGTAAAATGACTGTTTTAATGTTCTCAATTCTTCGTTTTTATCCACTTGTTTTCTTTGATCGATTTGTATAAAATGGCCTGTAATTAAAGTGGCCTGTTTCTTATGGGCATTGAAGCTATGGAGGCCGACATGATATTCTTTTTCAAGGCACGGACCTATAAACCATAGGTTCGGGGTAAAGTAGGGTTCTTTAAAGGGAAATATCTTTATTCCACCATCTGCTCTAATATAATGACTGGTGCCACATTTGCAGATTTGTTTGGTACTGCTTCATTTATGTTGTCCCGCAATTTAATCCACAGTGTCTTTTTTAGATATGTTCTCTGTGTTATTTACATTTTCGATCTTCTGCAATGTCAAAGTCACTACAATTTAATCATGTGCTTCAAGAGGTTCAAACTTAGACCTGATTCAAATCATGAATTACTCTTACAAGTCTAAAATTTTTTTTTTTTGAATAGTAAGTTACGGAATGAATACAATAGTTTTCTTTTTGGTCTTCAAATAATTGTATGTTACTATGAGGAATGTTGTCTTTACAATAAATTCACGTTTAAATTGAAGTTAATAGTAAAGCACTGGACCTTATTGCCATTTGTTAAATATTGAGACAGATTTGCATGTGATACAATCAAAACTTTTTCATTAATAACTGAACCTATGTTTGCAATTAATAAGCATTTCTTGACATACACTGTATGATAAATTTGGTAACTTTTTATTTTTTTTTAATTTTTCGCCTTGCGCTCGCCTCTGATTTGCCTTAAATTAAGGAAAAAGTATTTTTTTTTTATTTCGCTCGCTCGCTCCTCCGTTTTTTTTTTGGCAAAATCCGTAGAACAAATGATCAATTTGTTGTGGCCTTATCAATTAATTTTATAAGTTTAGGGAGACACAACAAATAAAGTAGTTCAAGATGACCAGAAAAGTAATTAAATCAGTCTATGTAAATATCATCTTCATGCAACAAATATGCCAGCATGTAATGAATCATATTAACTGTAGACACATTATTATAAGTACATACTCTTGGTATTTTATTGAAAATTGAACATTTTTTAAACCTAGCATAAATTGTTAAATCATGGAAAATATCTTACAAAAACAAATTGTATCGTAGTTTATCAATCATTTCTGTTAAAGAAGCCACAAAGATAAAATTTCAATCATGTAAGTAAATTTGAAAATGCTTCAATAGATTATGATTTTGAAGATAATGTGATACCCACTGGTGCAGTTGACCTCGCAATATCTGCGTTAGATTTAAACTGGTTTAAGTCGTCGATACAGTCAATCTGTTTGACAGCTAAGGAATCATCGTGCTTGAGCCTTACAAAAACTGATCCATCTGACGACCAGGCGCCTTCGACACGACCAAACTTCGACCACAAGCATGGAAGAGCAGATTTGCACGTGTTTTTTTCAAGTCTTCATTGAAAAATACTTTATTATGGCCTCATTCAGTGCGGTCTATTTCCTCTATTGTGACCTGAGCGCCGATGTCATTACAAATCGACAATACAATATTGTCAGTGTCCTCGCCTCTCTCATTTTCCCACTTTTAACAACCAAACACACAAAACAAACAATACTTAGCAACTACAGTCATCACAGTTATAACCAAAAAAGATATTCAAATGCAGAAATTTATTACATAATCACAGATTTGACTTTTAAATACATCAAATATGGTTTTTTTAAAAACGAGATGAAATAAAAAAAAAAGTCCTTTATGACGAGTTCGACAAGCATAATCTAATTCCTGACATAAACGTGACTTCATTATGAATAATACAATACAAACTACAGAAGCAAGCACCGTAGTCAAAAATTCAGAAACCCAAAAACTTTGTATACTAAAGCGGAAATACAAAGTTGTGGTTTTAGATCATTGCTCGCATAAATGGGGGGAAAAAACCTGACCCACACAATACATTACTAAATCAAGACATGTTATAAGCTTTAATGCTCTGTATTTTGTCATGGTTAATTTGTTTTGCTTATATCACCTGTCTACCTATTATAAGTATCATTGCAACAGTGAATGATTTGATAATGACCAAACTTTATACATCTGGAAATAAAAAATGAATATTGTTTAAACCGACACAATACCAGACGAGTGCTTCAACGATGATTAATCTTATATTACACAAATTTGAATTTCACATGCCACAATTTCGCCTCAGCTATTACATTTGACTAATATTAAGGTATTCGATGTACTTGACCATGAATTCTGAATGCCTGCCAACCCAATATCGCTTTGGTGTCGTTTCAAAGAGGCTGATGTGCATAGAAAGAATGTGTGAAAAATATTCCAAACAAATAACAAACACACATATTTCGCCTAGAATGGTTGTAGTTCAACATTAATTAAAAATATGTGTAGGCAATACTTCTTCAAAATGACACGAACATTAAATGTGTAAATAGGCATCAACATTTGACATTATTGCAATGACAAGCGTATGTGTATAACGAAACCTTAGGCACTATCACTAGATACTAGACATGGACGGTATGCTGTACCCTGTATCTATATGCATAGATTGGGGAATTACTTTATACTAGACATTAACGTTTGGTATACCTTTTATCTGAATGCATTACATACATAGAGGAAGGTACTATAGGTAACACACTCTTCTTCTTGACAAAGTTAAACAAATGTTCCTGGTGTTAATGCCATGAAGTACCTTAATAATTCACCATGTAGAAGGTTTGGTACATTCAGACATAAGCCCTACGATTCGTTTTGGTTCGGGCGTAGAAAGAGGCTGACAAATCAATGTTTAAATATCAGCAAAATGACGTGCATACTACTTGACTCTTTTTTGGAAAAAAAAAACACACACCATTACCATTAAAAGAAATAACGTTCAGTTAATACGGGTTGTGTTTTCTTAACAAAATCAACAACTTGCTATAATTTGCCATAATGAAAACTGAAGGGACACGCTAAGTAGTACAAACATCAAGTATAACCCCTGTTAAGAGGCATAAAGTTAGGGCCGAAACACAGTGAACGAGAGACGCAAATGCACAGACACCACAACCAGACCACACATACATTACAATAGCTGTATCAATGAATGATTGGATTACCACCTTAGATCAGTCAAAGAAGCGCAAGTTATCTGGACTACGAGTTAAATGGAGGTTTAAACAAGTGTATATGCGCATAACCTCACTTGTCGCAACATTTACAAAGTTTAAAATTAAAGCGTCATGTTTTATTGTTGCCACTGCGTTTAAACTTTGCTAATCACACAATCACTTAGTATATAAAGACCTGGTTGCTACGACGTACAAATTATCAAAATGCATGACATTAATATGTGAAGCTTTCATGAGTACCAACATCTTCATTTTACAGATATTAATTTAACACATTAAAAAAATGATCGAATTTAAAACATACTATTTCAACAAATGTCAGCGAAATCAGTGTTTTAGATAGGCTTTTGTACATTTTAAAATGCAAATACCATCGCATTAGAATCAACAACATTGTAACTTTTGATCAAGTATTTAAAAGGGCGTCGAATAACTAGATTTAGTACAGTCCGTTTGTTATTTCACAAAACGAGATGTTCCGTCAAATGCAAAATGCCAGTAACCTACACTATGGCAAGTCTTTCGGCAACAACAGCATTCAACTCATCAAATGTAAACTCCTCGAGTCTGCAATTGACCTGATTCCATTTCTTAAACTGACGGCCTTTTCCAGATTGATCAACAACCCTGAAGTTCTTGAGCCCCATCAATGGAAACTCAGTGCAGTTGTAAGTACAAACCGATCCAAGTTGCCGTTGGCATTCCTCATTTGCGCACAACAAAACCCCTCCATATTTGGCGCCTTCTGGTTCCTCAAAGTCGGTAGCCCCTTTTTTGAGAATAAGACGTCGTTTTGCTTCTTCATCAATGATAACATGATGTGCCCCTTTTATGACTCTAATGTCGTCGGACAAGCAAATTAGAGAACTGCAATTGAAGCATTCAAAGCGGGCACCTGTAGTTGCCATGTGTACTGCTCTCTGTTGAGCTTGTCTTTCCTCCTCCCGTTTCATTTTTTCTTGAATATCTAAGAGCTCCCTCTCCCAGAAATTTGCAGGGTCTTCAATGAACAATTGTAGATCGGGGACGATTTTCTCCATAAGTTTCTCACACCGAAAATTCCTTTCTTCTTTTTCCAGAATCCAAGACCCCTCCTCCGCAATAACATAGTACAAGCTATTTTCTGCTCTCGCCCGCCCTACAATTGGTAGATGGTGGTATCAGAAAGATATATATGAACTGTTACAACGTTTAAAAACATTTTGTTTCTTATCTTTGTTTATAACATAATCTTAATAATGCTTTGAAATAATATTCAATTCTGTGATGCGCACTGCTTTTTTCGGCATAAACAAAACTTCCTTTTTTATTTTTATATATATTGTATCCACTTTTACACACTAAAGACAACATATTTGTCTCTTTCATCGTCGGTGTATGTAACTGTAGATGGTGCGAGTAGTCTAATAACTAATGTTTCCGCCTCTCACCAGAGAGGTCGAGGGCTCGATCCCCACCAGGGGTACATTTTTGGGTCTCTCAAAAAGATCATGTGTACTGGTTTCTACCCAAGAAATAGATTGGAAAGTAATTTATATAGTTGCATAGCTTCACAATAGAGCAAACAAATAATAAACTAATGTTAATATTCGCAATTCGATCAGTTGGCTGATTAATTGTATTAAGTGTTTACCTCTAGATTGAAGTCTGACGATTTCATTAGTGACATGCTCATAGCGAATCACAAGGTTGCATTTAGATATATCAAGACCCTCCTCAGCTACAGACGTCGCAATAAGAAGTCGGTGTTGTCCATCTTTAAAGAACTGCAACGCATTTTTCTGGCCACTCTTTGTCATCCCTAAAAGAAATGTTTTTAGCCTTTTAAATCCAAAGATCAAACAGACAAAGAAATTCAAACATGATTAAATACATCAATAGAATTCCAAGCTGATGTCTGAAGTACCAAGTAATAGATTTTAAGAATAAACTGTGGTCGTAAATAAAGGAGCTTGACAAAAAGCTACTTTTAAAAATGCTGGATTTGTTTTACTCTAAATCCTCCAGATCGTTTTGGTTAAATATCATAAATGCAAACAGTTGGTAATTAATTGTACAAGAGAGGAATAATTTTTGGAGTGTCACTTAAAAAAAATGTAATTCATCGTTTTATACACATATTGTTTAAGCCCTCTGACATTCTAATCATTGAAATACCAGACCTCCATCCGAAGCTGCAGCACCTTGTCCGGTGAATTCGGAAGCATTAAGTCCCTTCAAACTATCTGTTTCGTTCACCCATCTAACCAATGCTTGAGCCAACTCCTTTGTTCGCACAAATATGATTCCACGGGCATTCTGGTTACTGGAAAGGACCCTTAACAGTATCTCCTCTAGTTTGATCAGTTTGGGGTTCTCTGGTTCGTTGGCGAATGTTTCTATTCGTGGTTCTAAGAAGGAAGGATGTGTGTAAATGATTGCAACGACACATGTATCAATATGAATCAAAGTTTTCTTCACCCTTATTTTTGCGCACAAAGTGAGACTTGTACACTACGCAAACTATGGACTGGTAAATTATTGGATTTACAATATAAGCAAAATTAATTTAATCAAATAAGTGTTAAAACTGCTTGTATTCTAAGTTTAAACACCAATAGCCATGAGTAAGGTGTATGTAGGATGTTCTGCTGGAACTTTCCTATAGTGTTCGATAAACTCTTCAAGAATGACCAATGTTAACTACAAAGACAGCACAGTAGCCAGTAGCTTGCAAAGGACCTGTTTTTAGCCAGCAGATGTTGGGCATACCGCCTTAGAACGCTCAGTGAAACATAAAAACACTGGTTGTATAAACTAGTAAATAAAAGTGCAGCCTTACACTTGTCCCTTCATTAGTCAATAATTATAAGTAAATTACAAATACAAATATAAGTCCTACCAGAGACAGCATCAACTTGAAGACAATGAAGAAATGTAAAACACATAAGGTTAACTAATAAGGCAACATAATTTGTATTTAGGGTTAAAAAGGAGTTATGTAACCTCTGTATAGAAGTGTTTTTTTTAAATTAAAATCCAGAATTGCCATTAAACTTTGACCTGCCCTAAAAATTTAACCTAAGTTCCTAAGTCTATCAGGTGCCATATCTTGTATCAAGGATAATATGGAGTTATCTCACCTCATAATGAGATGTCACTGAACAACTGTGTGAACTATTAAGTGAATTGAATGAAGGGTATTGTGAAAATCCCAACTTCCTCTAAAACATAAACTAGACACCGACGCCGACGCGGGGGCCATTAGTATAGCCCTCCTTATTCTTCGAATAGTCGAGCGAAAGACTAGTTGATGATGGCGCAGCCTTACACTTGTTTCAACATAAGCAAAAAGTATTAGTCTTACCAGACAGCATCAACTTTGTGACAATAAAGAATTGTCAAACACATAAGGTAAACTAATAAAGCAGATTCAACTACTCAACGGCTAGATATAAACATCACCTGCAAACTCTTTAAGAATGTCCAATGCATCTCTTATCCTTGCATCACGATGAACCATTAAGGCTTTGTTGTACATCTGGAAAGACACATAAAACTACTTCTGTGTCCAACTTTACACGAAATATCGTACGATATTTGAACACAAGCTCATCATATTTTGTAGCGCTATTTCATCAAAAGCAATTTTCATAGATTTACGATTTTAAAAATGACCCGCGGTTTAGAAATGCTTTTCTTAACAAATCAACAAACAAATCATGCGTATAAATTTCATAAAATCGTAGTTTGATCAATGTGGTTTTACCAACCGCTGAATTAAATGCTACAGAATTACTTCTAAATGTATTCGATGAGGATTGATCACTCGGCGGATGTCTTTTGATTCGACTTTGGCGATAGCTTTCATGAAATCCGCATTCCATTGCAGGTATTTTTCGGTTCCAAATGATGCTGGAAATCTGCATATCGTCTGTATAAATTTGTCATTAGAAGCAGCATCCCGTACAGCTAGATGAATAAAACTTCGAATTAGTAAAACTTACAGCTCTTCTAGGGTAAACATTCTATCAATGTTTCTCATAGTTTTAATTATTTTTTTAAAGTTAAAATTTAAGGAGAAATCACAAAACAATATCATCCTAATTATACTGAAAACATTGCCAAAACAATGTTATAGATTGTTTGTAGAAATTCAAGCCCGTCAAAATGTTCAATATCCACTTATATCCTAAATTTACCTGGAGCTTGTGTCATATAGTCAAACATGTTTTTGGCTATTTCCTGTACAGCAATTTTAAACAAGTCGACATCTCTTCCATGTACGGGCAATAATTCTGTAATAACAAAAATAACACTCGTTTACCTTTTAAATAGCTGTATTGTAATTCAATTCTATAAAAAAATTCATCAATTTGTTATTTAATTAAAATGTATTAATTTTATTTAAAACGCAATACTTTCGTTAAAATAGTCAGTTGTCAATTTGTATGATTTACCTTCAACCGGCGGGTTCGCAAATCGTTTCAATTGCTCAATTGTATCTGGCGTCCTAACAGTACAGAGAAACTTTGCGTCCATGTTTGCCATTATTTTTTTCATATGATTTAATCCCTGAACCTTTTCTGTTTTTCCACCAACGCCCAAAGATGCAGTAAGTCCAACAATCTGAAAAGAAGACTTATGTAGAAATTACAATTAATTTGTAGAATCTTAATATGATCGTTTAATTTAAAAAGCTTAACAACACAAAAAAATACGTGAATCTAGTTCCATATATAGAAACGAGGCCGATAAGAGACTAACGAGGTAAGCTAATAGGAGGATGTAGTGTTGCAGTTCGCCCATTTTAACATAATTGCTATAATTAAAATATATCTTTTTACAGCATTTTATTTCATGGTTCCCAATATAAATCGTGCATAGGTCATTGCAAGTTGTAATAATTATTACCTTTTATTCAACTTTTCAAAATAAATGTCAACACTTACCAGAAGGCTTGTCGCTCAATAATAAAAATGATTTGCTATTTAACAAGATAGGACAAGTGGTTTTTACTATTGACCGACAAGCCATTCAATACGGTGAGATGTTATAACAAACGCAACGTCGATGGATACTCACCTGGGGCAGTTCAGAAGACTCAACTTTCTCCCGCAGTTTTAGGTCAAGATATCGGCTCATAATTTCATTATACATGTGTTGTTTGTTTGAGTGATGACATTCGTCGAACACAATCAGAGAAAATTCTCTGACGCTTTCAATGTTCTTTGCTTTTAAAGCATTCAAAAAAAGCTGTGCCGTTACAACAAAGATGTCTCTTCTGCAATAAATTAAACTAGAGCTATCACAGGAGTGATTACTAAATCCAAACGCCACCTTGACACAGGATGGTATTGATTAACCTAGGCAAATAATCAAATAAGAGACATTATAAATGTTTTAGATTTTATCAAGGATAGTCATTCTTATATGCCACAATGTCAATCGCAATGCTTTACTTTAGACAAAAGTTTAAAACTTATGTTCAGCGGCATTTAACCAAGAGTTGGCCGAGGTCAATAAAAACGACATGCCAATAGGTCAAGAAATGTGTGATAAGATTCAGATTGATATATTTAAAACAACATGGCCAAATGTGGTAAAATCCCGATTTCCAGACAACTCAAATCAGACTCGAAATTGGCCATAAGTCTCGAAAAACACGCTAAGCACTACTATCCATTATGATGGTAATGCGTACCAAGAAACAGAACGATATCGATACGGTGGGTGTAGTTCGCTTCACAAACTGCAAATCATATTCAAGGTCACATAACCCTAAAATGAAATGGTCGTTGGTCAAACTTAGGGAAAATACAGTGACAGGCCCAAGCAGCCTTAAAAATAACCAACATTTTGTTTAAAGGCAAGGGCAAACAAACATTGAATAAGACACTTAATCTCACAATGCCTTATTGTAATATGATATAAGAATAATTTTCATAACCATTACACACAGACTTGCCTTTCAAGGAAATCCCAGAGCATTTGCTTTTTCAACCTGTGGACGTTTCCGCTGAACACTTTTGTCCTGTAAGTTGGAAGTAGTTCTGCACATACTTCTCCTTGCTGAATGGCTAGAGCTTCGTTTTCGACAAGAAATATAATACGACCCATCTTTCTTTCTGCTTTTTTCTGTCTTAGGTGAACCTTAAAAAATAATTGTGAAAAAAAATTAAGTATGCATCATATGGCGTAATAAGTGTACATTAATTACCTAGATTGACAACTCAACACATTTTGACCAGCCCAATTGCGTTCATTCCCCGATAATAACATCAATCCCGCAATTTGTTCCTTAAATAATTACACCGCAACTTCCATTCCTCAAATGAACTGCCTTTTGGCAATTTAGGTTATCATTCGATGAACGCAGCATCTTCGAATATGTTCGGATCGCAGGTCCCGTAAATATAATTCAACATTAAAGAAAGTGTTAATTTATGATATGTTAAATGTATTGTTGCCGTAAGTGTTTTAATTTTGTTCTATTTACAGAATGTGTAAGAAAGGATTACTGAAAGGTTTTCTTAAATGAAATGAAGTATTTTTTTAACAATTCTGGAATGAAATAATGAACTGTCGGTGTAAATATAAGTAATGGCTTGCGGGATTGATGTCATTATCGGGGATTTTAACCCAATTGGGCTGGTGAAGTACGTTTGGACTCCACACACTTGGATCAACCCAATTGCGTTCATATCCCTGATAATGACATCAAAGTACACTTGGAATCGATACACTTTAATCACCTCAAATGCGTTCACATCTCGATAATGACATCTATCCCGCAATCCATTCCTTACATAATGAAATAGTAATGTTCTGCAATACAAATACATCATTTGTTTCGATAATAAAAACAATACTGAATAAAAAAATTGAATATAAACTGTTGCTTTACTGCAATAGTGCATGCAATGATCATATATAAAAGTTTAGGACGATTGGCCTTCACATTAACTGTTTCACACTTTTTCCAAAAAACTCTTTGAAAGATGATTTTTAAAAAAAAACAATGAATTACCTGCATAATTTTGCATGCTACCCTGGTTTTGCCCGAGTTTGTAGGAGCAACAACTATGACATTTTACCCTCACAACCCTCTTTTGCTAACTCCTCTTGGTAACCTCGTAGACTTATATCCTCTTCATCGACATTCGATCCAAGATCCTCTTGATCTGGAAAAAAAAACCCAACGCCTTGCCACACAATTGTCTTCAATTCGATATTCATCAAACACTTACAAATACTTACTTTTCTTAAATGTTCACCACAAACGTCATCAACATTATCACAACCGCCACAAGCCACACCACAACCATCATTATTACCACCACCACCACCATTACTTTCACCATTATGTACCATTACTATCACCATTTTAACCACCAGCACCATTATCACCATCATTACCACCATCATTGCCATCACAATTATCACCACCAACACAACTATCACCACTACCGACACCAATGACATGACCGCAACCACCATTATCACTTACAACACGACCATTTTCAGCATCATCACCACCAACATCATCATCAAAACTATCACCTCCAGCACCAATACCACCACAATCACCATAACCAACACCATCACTAGCACTTTAAGCACCAGCAGCGTCACAATCACCATTATCACCACTACCGGTACCTTCACCATAACCACCGCCACCACTACAACCACCACTACAACCACCACCTCCATTACCACAACTTGCACCACCTCACCATTATCACTACCAACACATCGACCATGACTACCACCTTCACCATCACCACCACCACCACATAAGGCTGTTTAACCAGAATACTAAAATACAAACAGTAACTGAATACTTGTTAACGTACCTGTGGCAGTATTTATCTCAAACTCTTCATCGCTCATGACAGTTTGCTCGTTTCGTGTTGCATTCTCTTCTTTTTTTCAGTACCCTGGATACCTAAAACATATATTGTAGTAACTCTTTAAACAGTTAAAGTAAGTAAGTTTTAGTAAAGTATCTATATTAAATTTTCACAATAAAAATGGACAGGTGTAAGTCGGTTTTATCCATATGATTTTAATAGTATGTATTTAAAAGTTTGATGAATGTTAAAAGTCTCATCAAGATGGGCAAAAAGGTTAAAAAGGTTAATGTCAAGGGGTCAACGCCAAAGAACACAAAAAAAACAATCACATACCACAAACATGGAACATCAATACAAAACTCCACAAGCAAAACACTGCATATATATTTATACAATACGTGAAAAGTAAATGACACCCATGGAATTCAACGTCGTATGGCGTAATGAACACAAATAAAGTAGAACAAAAAACAATGGCAAGCTGAAAAGCAGCTTCATTACATCAAATGATCAAAACATTTATCGGCAGTAAAACACAAAAAAATGAAACATAAATTACATGGGTGAAAGTTTGAATTTTTCAAAATACTGAAAATAGGGTGTTTACATAGGGAAATGCCATTTTTACAATACATTATATAGGATAAATATTTTCCAAAATACTGAATTCAGTATCAATACTGAAAACTTTCACCCATGAAATTAACAGTAACACGAGTATGTGCACAGAAAGGATGTGGCTTGATATAACATAGTGGTTTTGTGTTATTGTGGCAAACTGCGATAGTGAGGATTGGTGCGTAATGGTGCAAGACACACAGCCAATATCATGCCCGTCGTTAGAAATGAAGGTGATACACAGCCAATATCACCATAGTGAAAATGTTATAAGGTTATATGAGAGAGTCTGATATATATCTTGAAAGCCCTAGATTTCCGTCTGCCCATAAGCATAATGACTTGTTCAGATTTGCCAGATGTGACTGCTTGCGTATAAGCTCCTGTGCGAAAGCTTTGTAAACTGTATTGTCTATGTGACAGATGTGCGAATTCAAGGAGTTTGTTAAATAGGTGCCTAAATTTACTAGTAGGTGAGTAATGGACCATGAGTGGTGCCTCTCATTTTGAAGTGAAAGTTTCTCCGGACAGATAACGTTTGAATGCGGAATAATGATGATATTTTTTTTTTTTGGTATTTGTTTATTTTGTAGTTGTTCAGGTTTATGTGGATTGCAGTTCTTGTGAAAGTGATATCTGCAAATTGTACAATTCCATGAACCTTTTAGATTTTTGAGAGTAAGAGTTCAACCATTTGAAAAATATGATGAAATGCAATCAAAATAAGAGCCTGACACACGTGTTAAATGTATGTTACGGCTGTAAAGACATACACAACAGTATTAACCAAGTTGTTGATATCTATCAGAAGTAAAGTTTCCTGCATTCAGCTTAAGTTTTAGTTTTGTGAGCACCTTTACTATAAATGAGTTGCATGGTTCAGTGTGGGAAGCTATCAAATGTTTGTAGGAAATAACAGATAAATGACTACTGATTGTTGAAGGAGAATATTGTTGAGGGTGAAGACATGCAACGAATGAGGCTACCGTGTCTGTGGTAGAAGGTAAACTACAAAAGGTCCCGGTCTTAGACGACACAAAGGTACTGAACCTTGACCAGAACCGTTCGTATGAACGCCTTGTCAATGCAGCAAGGGACACTGTTGACAAAAGTGTTCTTTCATTGCAGCAATTGTCTTGATTTAATGCTGAGCGGAATCGATTGTAGTTTTTTTCCCAGTTTTGGTGCGAGCCTAAAATTCCGTGGACTTCGGCTATTGTAGTCGCGTAAACAGTTTTGAAAAGTTTTATTGGTAGTCCTAAGTTTTTTTTTAAAAATAAAGAAATGTGTTGAGGCTTAAAGTAGAACTGAACTGATATTTGACATTTAATTATTACATAACGATATAAAAGATTGATAATTTTTAAGTTTGATACGATATGTTATTCAGTTCAAATCATTTTCATAAGCTGGCAGTTTTGTTACAAACTACCCCCTGTTCGGCATTTTCCGAAAAACTCGACTGACTTGCCTCCCTTGGCGTTGCTATACGTGCGTAGTTGCTTCCCTTGGTACTGCCTCTCGGTTTTGATAGAGAATGAAGATGAAACGGGAGCCAGTCAATCGACATGTCAACTTCCGCGTCCACTAACATGGTTTTATCACCAAAATAACGAGTAAAACATATGGATTCTGCTTAATCTTCCTAAGTAGGCGCTTTTAATTTGAAAGTTAACAGAAGGAAATGAAACGAATCAATATGTTCAACCAAGTCAAACACTGAACGTTTGAAACAGTTTCAAACTGACGATCCTGTGTTCCAGAACCAGGCTGAAGTCTGAATCTGTGAATAATTGAGTGTACCAGAATCAGTCTAATATGCAGGGGCGGTTCTAGAATTTCAATTGGGGCTAGGTGTGTTACCCCTAAGTACCCCAAATAGGCAACAGCTTTGCCTCTGTCCAATCCACTCCTTTGAACAGATGTGATGTTGAAAGACCAAGAAAAAAATTGCCAGCCATCAAAAATTTAGTCACTTAAATTCTCATGAAAAACTTGGCATAACAGGCACGCAAAACGATGGCAATGCCAAGCTGATTAAGTGGCAGTCATTTGACTGACAAAAGGAATCTCGTGCTATGTTACAACAAAAGTAGCTTCAAAAACCTATGTATTTATTGATGGAGTACTATCAAAGTTTGTATTTAAAGAAAGGCCGTCTCTAACCATAGGCTTGACTAAAGAGTAACATCCCTTTTATGTAAATTAGCCATGGAATAGATGATTTGCTAAGCAAAAGTTCTCAAATGTCAACCAAATTTTACATGAAGGTTAGCTAGATAAAACCTGCACATAATGTTCAATCATTTAGCAGAAACTTCAAATGTATGCATCTATTTATAACATTAATTTTGCAAAACTTTCTATTGTGAAATATGCAGAGAAGTGCATGCAATTATATGTTGTTCATTCTAAAGGTGAGAGAACTTCATCATGGTTCACGCTGGTTTTGACCAAAGACATGTATTCTCTACATAGGAAATTGGTGAAATTGCTACAAACATCTGAACATGACTAGTATGCCATGAATGAACTATGCACTGGCAGTTCCAAACCAGTGCATTGTAGTGTATGGGATGCTTAGTCACAATCTGCCATTCACGGAATCTGACAGAGTTATACAAATACTAGATAAATTAAGGTAAGTGTGATACAATTTCAAAGAATGAAGTCATGTGGGAAGATCAAGGACAAATTTGCAACTCTAGAGTCGAAACAACAAAGTGGTCAAGACATGTTAAAGCTGAGCTCTCACACATATAGCGTTTTTACAACTTTTTAATTCTTTGTCTTGGAAAGAGCAAATTTTGCGTAAGTATCTGCAAATATATGATATAAGATTGCTGACAAAAGATCTGATCATAGAACTTCATATTTCCATTTGAAAATTCATGTTTTATGGCTTAAATGGTTACTAACGGTTTAAGAAAAATGCATAAAACATCAATTTTTGAACTTAAATATAAAAATCTGAGATCTTTTTTTTTTGTCAGCAGTCTTATAAACTAGTTTCAGTGCATTTTTGCAAAAATTGGCTCGTTTCAAGATAAAAATAAAAAGTTGTCAAAACGGATCTGTGAGAGTGCAGTTTTAATTTTATATTTAGACATGACAATAAATTTCTTCTATTACTGCACATAGCGCAGATCTAGATAATGTCTTGAAAAAACATTATTCACAATACTTATTAATTTGATTTTTACTGATTTGTCACAATTTGATAGAGAATTTCACAAGCAGATCCAGTGGGATGGGGGCATCGGCCCCCCTCCCAATATCTAAGATCAGTTTTGTTTCAATATAGTAGAAAAAGAGTAATAAAATGATATCCCTAAAAAGCACCATTTCTATCAAGAAATTGTGAAAATTTCAAACACCACTGCCAACGCTTTTAACCAAATACATTTCAGTTCTGATGGAGGGCCGCAAATTAATTGTTTTTGCCCCTAAATTATGCCTTCCAGTATCAAATACTAAATCCACCCTTGAATTTCCCATGGTAAATGAAGCCTCTATTAAAAATTGCATAATTGAAGGATCAACGGCCTTTTAGCTAGTATCAACAGCCTTTTGATGACAGTAATAAGTACAAATTTCTAGTGAAGTCACTGAACCTTATTTTCACCCAGAATTATGACCTGAACTTTACACAAACTCTTTAAGTTGTTGATTTATGACTTTTTCAGTCTTTCTTGTTTTTATTTTTTTTATTTTTTTATGGATCACTCCCTTTTAAGCGGTTCCTAAAAGTGTAAAATCATGTGATTATGGGGGCTAAAGGCCCATAACTCTAGCTCAATGATTTGTTTACAGATTTATTTTACAACATACTTAAAATAAATAGGCAAAATAGGTGAGTATCACTTAAATGAAAACCAACCATTGTTGTATTTAAAATGTGAATGACAGTCTTTAAAATATAAAAGTCTCTTTCTGGCCAATATAAATTAATTGCTAGATTAATTGCTTTTCAACCATCTTTTTTTTAAATGGGGGTATTTTGTTGTTCATTAGATGAATGTTCATGCTTTTTCTTAATGCATATTAAAGGGGCCATAAACATTAGTTTCTAGGCGAACCACAATCAAGATCATAACATTTCTCCTATTTTACAAGTTAATGTTTTACATCGAAGAATAATCTCAGTTCCTAGACAGTACTGGACCGATATGCAAATGCATACCGGTACACAAGATCAACATTTTTATATGCGTCAATATTTCTAAGTGGTGGCGAAAAAAAACGATGTCGGGGGATGAAAATCCAGCAATGAATTGATAGTTGCCTTATTGTTGTACTGTGGATTGTATTTGGGGAAGCAGCAGCTTGGTTAGCTAATTTAATAAGAATTCCATGATAACTTTTGAGTGTTTTTTGGCTAGAGTACAAAACCGGATGCACTGTTCATCCAAGGTTTACTTTGATGTTAAATGCATGGGTGTCTTGATAAGTCTTTAGATAAAAGGGAGAGGGGTGAAGTTTGTGGGTAATCCCATACGAACATGAGGCATCAGTTAGTGTTTTAGTGATCATAGCTTCGAGCCCGTCATTTAGCCCACTTTTCCTGACAGATTTACTGTTAACTGTTATTGTGGGGGTCATTCTTTGATAAAAGTACAAAAAGTAATTGTAAAAGTACATGTAATTATCAAATCACTCACCTTTATCACTCACAATTTTACCTTCCTAAGTAGAGTGCAACACAGCATTCCATTAAAAATGCTGACTTAAAACAGCCAAATGTAAAGGAATATTATGGAATGCTGGTTGTTCCAATTTCCTTGAGTCAAAAACTCTCCTATGTTTTTATAAACCTGTCCAAGTCCTCGCAAGATATTACAATTAATTGACACTGCAATTCTTGTTTGATAAATCAATCCGTTTCAACCAGCTGCTCCAACATACGAGCACGGTCGTAAAATTTTAAGATCGTCTGCATTTCATTATCGCTACCTTATTTTGTGCCACTGACTTCTCTGTCATTGACGGTGTCTGAAAGTAGTGTTGTCATGGCCTCCATTTAAAATGGCTTATTTTAATCCAAGGGAAGTAACACGTCTATATTTATCGCAAGGATACAGACTGACTTCATATAAAACATTTCGTATCGCTATTCAAACCGACTTCGTAGATTTTATAGATATAATTCTTACATCAATATGTTGGCGATATCAGAAACCCAAAAATATCTAACATTTTCCGGAAATTAAAGCAATGCATTGTGGTACTCGCTGGGCATGCGCACTTAAAACAAAGGGAGACAACACAGTCTCCACTCTTTTCAAGGGCTTTAATTCATCTAGCAACCATAGAATGGGCAGAACATAGGCCGGATTCCGTGGTAACGGTAGACCGTAGAAGCAAAATTTACGCTTTGTATATTAAACTTGAGCGCGTTTAGTAGAAAGAATGAATAAAATTAAGAAGTAGAAATTACAGTTCAGTTCACCTTTAAGGAATATGTTCCTTGTTTTCCAACAAATATGAAATCATCTCTATGAACACTGATCAAATATGAAGCTTATTTGCAAAATCCATTTCAGAACAGATGAGAAGGGTTCAAATATGACCACATATGAAAGAGCCCCCATTGGCAAAATTGTGACAAATAGTATTCGTTGTCACATAAGAAACCTAGTTTATGATAGTCTTAAAGTGAGATAAGGATTAAAAAGCCTCTTGAATGTCAGCCCTTGTAATTGCTGCGGTTTTACCACTTAAGAGCTGCGATATGGTCAAATGTTTCAAGAGTAACCGCCGAGTTCATTTTCGGGTGCGCGTTTAGATACTGCACCGAGAGGGCTACAAATGAAATTCCCTAATGGTGTTTTTGTAAGGTCCCTATACATGATCTGATTTGACCTCCGCTTATTTTTAGCAAAGGTAGTGTGCATACTGACAGATTTGTCATTATTTGCAATGTGTTGTGTTAAAGAGCCCACAGATTCTAATGAAAAACCTTTGCTTAAAGCAACTGTTCACCAGATGATCAATTTGCAAGAAAAAAAAAGAAAATTGTCGAAAACTGTCATAAACTTGACATTAATGTGTACAATGCATCGAAACTTACTAACTGAAGTACCACATAGTTTACAATTTATTTAAGTGTAGCAGTTATTTCGTATGTTTCCATTAAAAATGATTACTGGGTATGTCTACCTAGTAGAATTAATTCTTTGTGCGGGATAGTCGGTGTTATCACGTGATATTAGCGAGTTAGGTGTATAGCTTAGTTATGTCACTCGATTAAAATATTATTTTATTTTATTTTTACATTTTGGTACTTTTTACAATTATGATATCCAAGCGTAACACATTCTACTAAAAATCTGGTGTACAGCCCCTTTAAAGTGTGACAATGTATTAAGTTTTGAGATTATCATAACATTCAAGGTATGGCTGGAGGTTATTTTGTTGAATGGTGTTGGCAAAGAAAAACTAGTCAATTTTGTATAACTGTTGTGTGGGTGAGTTGTGACTGGTTTGTTCGTCAGGTTGCTGTGTTCTATTGTTGTATTATTGCAGCGGTGGGCAACATGTTACTACAGTTGTGCGAAACAGTTCAGCGGGTTTTATTACACTGACCCGATTTGTAAGGGACTGATTGAGTTGCAAAACGTAGTTTTCTGGCCTTTTCTTCGTAGCTGTCCACTGGCGTGTCGTACAAGTATCGGACATTTGCTGTATGATAGACATGTGTGTTGCCTGATTTGGATATTTTGTAGTGGAGATGTCAGCAAAGAATTGGAAAAGTTTGTTCCATACATGTATTTGTATAGAAGTGATGGGATGAGTAGCAGGTTTTCGTACTGAGATGACTGTGGAATTTTGAGTTTTGTGATAGTAGTGGTTTCTTAAGCATGGTTGACCTTATTTATAATAAAGCTAATTCTAAAAATTCACCATTCAGGACTTTGTGAGTTATTTTCCTATCTAATCGATGATGTACTGTCGAAAATATACCCAGATAATCACTTTTTTGTCGACAAAAAGTAAACTATCATTGTCTACGCTTAGCTCGTTTTCATCAACAAATGACATATCAGCCTACAGAGAGGAGTTTGAGCAAAAACTATGGATCGATTTGTCCGTACCGTCATTCTCCGCCAGCATATCTTCGTCTTTAGACATTGTCTCTTCAGGAAACGTGGACAGTCTGTTGTGCTTTGGTGGAGGTTGCGAAGACTGTTCTTGTTTCCTCTTCCCCCCTTTTGCCGTTTTAGGATTTGTTTTTTCCATGATGATGCTGTAATAATTAACTGTTATAGGTTAGTATTTTCACAAAAATGCAGTGCTCTAGACACTAATCTGAATACATTGGTGATACACACATAATATCTCTTCAGTATATACAAATATTAAAGTTCTGAATACTGTAAAGGTACATAACCAAAATATATGTATAAACAGCTATAGAAAGGCTAAATACTCTGGCGGTACCAATCAATACCACATTAGTATTTATATAAATTATGAATACTGGAGGTACACAAACAATATCCCATTAGTACATTAACAGCTATAAAAGGCTAAATACTTTGGAGGTACACAATCAATACCACATTAGTATTTATATAAATGATGAATACTGTGGAGGTACACAAGCAATACCCCATTAGTATGTTCCTCCATATATATTTGACAGATCTCTCTTGAAGACAAGCTTTCATAACTGACAAGGTAATTTAATTTCCAAAAAGGAGTACTTGCCCCAGGTTTATGAACAATCCACGCACAAGAACAAAGATAATGTTTATAAAAAGTGAGTGCGCGTAGTTGTTGTACCGTGTTGAGAATGCGAAAGGCAATGACAATATCAGCACCAATTTTAGGGTGTGGTCTGCAAATGTTTTACAGCAAATTATAAGCATGAATGAAACTAAAAAGTAGTACACAAAAGTTGTGAAATGTAGACTGACGTCGAACATGGGCAAATGTCCCGATCATGTAAGTTGCCGTTCTGCAAAACGAAGGAAACTGCGTACGGACATATATAATATCGAGGCATGTCACGGCTACTGTGTATATATGGATTATACTTTTGGCAACAAAGTATTGTGTGAACCGTGTAATATTAGGCTACTTACACTCTGACATCTTGCTCGAACAAGAAGCACCACTTGCCTTGCACTAGCAATAAAAGCAACTTGATCTCGACGCTACAGAATAACGGAAATGACAACCCTTTTGCTGCCGTTTCGGGACATGGAATTGGCAAACAAGAATACCTTGCGAACTAATTGGCCAGTGGACAAATACAGTGGTCTCATAAATCATTGCTACCATCATCAAGAAATGAAATGTCAGTATCAAGTTCAGATACTAAATATGAGCTGTCCCATAAAATTGGCCTATCAGCAGGTAAAATGATTCCACTACCTACGCCGTGCCAGTAGACTTGCATGCTATCAAGAGACAAACTCATGTTCGTTGTTTGGTTAGAAACACACAAGGCCGCCGCTTGTAGTCTTTTAGTGAAAGAATGTCCCAATACCAATACAGAGTGGGGCATATTGACTATTGCAATTTTGGTAAAGTGAAAACCCAAATCAGATGTTACCGAATGTTCTTTGTTCCTCAAATAGACAGCATTTTAGTTATGAAACCAGGGCCCGTATTACAGAAGCATCTTATTATTAACTTTATACTTAATTAGCACAAACATTCCTTAAATATTCTTTAAGAATAATTTAAGTGATATTACAAAATCTTAAAATATTCCTTAAAGGCGACGATTTATTCCTTTAATGTTAAGGAAGATCGAACCTTCTTTAAAAGTTGAGGAAAGTTTCTTGAACGTTAAATAAGCGAGTTCGGTAAGTCCTTTATCCGTTTTCCTATTTAGGTACCTATGCGATATTTATATTAATATTATATTGAAAGACCTAACATGATAAAAATTTTAGAGTGATAAACACAATAAATGAGACACTAATTCTGAAAATAGTGACTTTCATAAATTGTGCGCGTAAAATACGAAATAATTTGTTAACTCAATGATGTGTTGTTGTTTATTCATTGATATTGTATTGTTATTGTTATTGTTTGTTTTTTGTATCATGTATGTTTCATAAAAATAAGGCTTAAAACTGTGCTATATGCTTATTAGTTGGAAATTTGTTAACATTTCCTTTGATAATATGTTTTAATGCATGTTCTTCTTAGTAATAGTATATATTTGATATGTTTGTAATGCTTTCTAAATGTAATACTAAATGGTATATTGACTATTGTTTATATGTATGATCATGTTAATGGATGATGAACTGTATGTTTAAATCCAAAATAAATTATTCTATTTTATTCCTATGATTCCGAATTAAGATTTCCATTATGACTTGAAACGCAAATTTCGGGGCCATTCGCAATTCCTCGGCCTTTTTTATCGAAAACGAAATCGATTTATCGGTAAAAATGGCCGAGGAGTTCCAAATGTTACGGGACGATACTATTTCCCGGTCTCTCATCGTAGTTTCCGGTCTTATCCGGTCTCCTAATTCCCGGTCCCTAGGTATTGAAATAACTTATGGCTTAAGGCAACGGATTCGTTCGCCGATGTTTGGTACACAAAATTGGCGATTTCATTTGCCTTTAATAGGATTAAAAAAAATGTATTATTCTCGAATTTAGTCGATATTTATTCAACTTTTTGAAAGACTGGCTATTTTAA